>NW_006408881.1:306557-310968 GCF_000296735.1 Chrysochloris asiatica
CAAAATGGATGTCAGAAGAGACACTGAAACTTGGTCTCCAGTGTAGAGCTGCTAAAGCAAATGGAAGAAATGAGGCAGTCCAAGAGCTGAACAGAAAATTTCTAAGATCAGCTCGAGAAGGTAAAGCCAAATATTACAACAAAATGTGCAAAGATCTGGAATCAGAAAACGAAAAAGGAAGAACACGTTCAGCAGTTCTCAAGCTGGGGGAACTGAAGAAAAAATCAAGCCTCGACTTTCGTTATTGAAAGATTCTTTGGGCAAATTATTGAATGATGCAGAAAGCATCAAGAGAAGATGGAAGGAATACACAGAGTCACTGTATCAAAAGGAAATGGCTAATGTTCAAGCGTTTTAAGAGGTATCATATTATCAAGAGCCAATTATACTGAGGAAAGAAATCCAAGGTGCATTGAAGGAATTGGTAAAGAACAAGGCACCAGGAATTGATGGAATAAAAATTGAAATCTTTCAAGAAAGTTTTCCTTTAGCAAATTTGTATTGAGAGATTTTTCTTCAAATTCACTAATTCTGTCTACCATTATTCATTTCTATCTCTTTGCTCTTTCAATGCATTATCTTTTTCTGAAAACTTTGTAAGATTTCTAATTATCTGTTCATTTTGTCAGTTTTTTTTTTTTTTTTAAGGTTTTTATTGTGGATTGAGTAAAAGTTTAGAGGGCACATTATCAGTTTTACATTAAAAAAATCATATACCTTGTTTCATTACAATGATTATATTCCCTGCATGTACCATCAGTTACCAGTGTTTCTCTCTATTCACGTTAAGTTTTTTTTTTTCAAACACTCAGGCATGTACAATAATAATGTACTCCACCAAAGGGCACATTGTGCAAGTCTGTCTCTTGGCCACCATCTCTTAATCCCTGTTTCCATGAATCTAGAGTCCTCAGCTGTTCCTGCTCTCCATGTCTCCATCTGTGCCTCCATCTCTGGTGTCGTTCCTTCTCTGGATAAGGTTTCGCATTCCACTTGTCCTCTTCTACCTTGATGATCCCTTTGTTTCTGGACTGTAAAATTAACCACTCCCCTGTTTTTGTTACAATTGTGAGAGTCACAATTAGTCATGATAACAATTAGTCATGATAACAGTTACTCATTATTGAATCATAAGAATCTTATCCCCATCTGTTTTAACCAGACCCATCTAGACAGGTTGAAAACTATTCAGTGGAGATTGTACCTTCTTCTGTGCACTCTGAAACTAAACTCCCTCTTTGTGCCTTTATCACCCCCTAATTTTAGGTAGCCAATGCCTAAGTTGCCCATCCCTATCTACCCTGTGTGCAGTGGGTATAGCATTGATACTTGATGTGAAGACTCCTTCCCTCTCTGTTGCTATTTATAGTTACTACCTCCTTGAGTATAGGTCAAGTTAATCAAATTGTAGCAATTTACCTTAGTTTCCTTTATCAAAACTTGGTTGTTATTGTTTTTTTTTAAATCTTCTTCTAGCTGAATTCTGATTACCTCGCCATCAAGGTTAGGTCAGATGGGTACTATCTGCAAGTTTGGATGTTCTTGTGCAACCCCTCTCACTTCATATCATCTGAATGCTTCAGTCACTCTAGACCTCTCTGGCTATGTCCTTGTCCGTGGGCTCAGGTATCCCCAGTCTCAGAATATTTTGGACCAGCCAGCCCTCTTCTTCTCTCTCTCATCTCCAGGTCCACAGGAGTCTGTGGAACGTGATTGAACTCAGCCCATTTCTTCATTGCTGCCTTTCCCCCTCTTACGCTCACCAGTAGACCAACATGGGCACCATCAAGCTTACATGCCTGCTCATGTGTTCCCTTTGAGTTTCAGTCTTTGAGGGGGGTTTGTCCTGAAGGAACTTGATCCCTTGCCTTCATGGGTTCCCGGTCAACAACTTGCTTATTCTTGTAGTAGCCGTCATACTGCCATTTTTGTTTTGGGTTTTTTCTGATGATCTTTCTTTGAAGATGTATCATCTGTCGCTCTAGCTGTTCCAGGCGGGTCTGCTTGTCCTTTATAGTGGGAATGTCCCACCTCAGAAGGTTCTGGATGGGTCTCAGGATTCCACCTAAGATCCTCTACACTGCAAAGGCTCTGCAGGAGGCCTATTTCACTGGGCAAGTTGTAGAACCCCTTTTAGGTATTCCAATCAGGCTGAAGATGGACTTACAAGCCTTCTGTAATCATGTTTCCTGACATTCCTTTCTATCTAACTCAAGTTTCAATTTTACAATAGTAGGAAAGGGAAACCAATATACATAAAACAGTCAAGTGCCTTACTATTCTTTCCCCACTTCAAACGATGCCTTGATCCTTATATCACAGAGCCCTGTTGTTTCAAAGTTGAGCATCACTATGTACCTTTGTCCCATTTAGCCCATGCAAACCTGTCTCATTGTTCCCCTAACTACTTGTTAGTTTATTCTTATATTATTGTTCTTAATTTTGTATGTGCTTTCCTTGATTTCATCTATAGCATTCTCGATTTTTCTCTCAGTCTGTTTAAGGTGCTTACATACCATTCTTTAATTTTCTTATCAATGCCTTTTCTTGCTCAGGAAGATTTTCTGGCTGTATTTTGGTTATTTGTTTGAGCCACTTTGTCATTTTTATTTCTTCCTTTGTATTGTTTTTTGGTGTTAACTGAAATGATCTGTTGTCTTTAAGACATTATTGTTGTTGTTAGGTGCCTTCAAGTCAGTACCAACTTATAGCGACCTTATGCACAGCAGAGCGAAACATTGCCCGATCCTAGGCCAACCTTACTATCGTTGCCATGCTTGAGCCCATTGATGCTGCCACTTTGTCTGTCCACCTTGCTGGGTGTCTTCCTCTATTTCTCTGACCCTAAGACATTGTAGTATTGTTGAATTTGTATTTAATGGGTAATTGTATTTTGGTATGTTCTTAAGATGTTCACCACCTGTCTCTTAGTGGGTATGATAGAAGATGGAATTGTGTACAAAGTTCTTTGTTCACTGTTTGTGTAGTGCAGCTAAGAATGTTTACAGTTGGTGTTGGCCACCAGCTGTGGTTCAACAAATGGTGCACGAGCGGATCATGGCCCTCACCCTGGAGGTGCATTTGTAAATTGATTGTATAGGCATTGTTGCTTTCTGATAACCAGGTAACAGTATGGACACTGATGTGGTCCTGAGAGAGCAGAGCCAATTCTCAAGTTCTTGTCGTGATCAAACTGTACTTGGAAAAGTTCAAAATGGCGATACTGTGTTATGACAGCTGACAATCTACCTTTTTCATCTTTCTCCTTCATTGCCGCTTTTGTTCAATTTCTTCTAACTGGTATTCAGTCCACTTGTATATCCTATCCTTTGAAGCGTAGAGTTCCAGGATTATCATCCATATCTATTTCATTTGATGCATAATATCTTTGTTAAAGCATTTGTTTAGCTTTAGTACCTAGTTTGCCATCTTAAATGGGTATTAAATTTTGTCACATGCTTTTTTAACTTTCAGTCATACAACAAATATTTGTTGGGTACTTTCTATGCTCCATGCACTAGTCAAGGGACTAATATATACTAGTAAACACAAAAATCTTAATGAGTGATAAATTGAAGAGGAATGGTATTGCAGTCACCATCAAAACGAACATCTCTAGATCTTTCTTTAAGTACCGTGCTGTCTGTGATAGGATAATATCCATATGCCCACAAGACCTTTGGTTCAGTCCCACCAGTCACTCCTCAGAAATTCTATATAGGGTCACTATGAGTTAGAACCAATGCTAAAGCACTTCACAGGACCAGTTAGTAAGACTATTATTCAATCTTATGCACCAACTGCTAAAGTCAGTGATGATGAAATTGAAATCTACTACTTCAGTCTGAAATCAATCAAGTATGCAGTCTAGATGTACTGATAATTACTGCCGATGAGAAGTTGGAAACAAAGAGGAAGGATCAGTAGTTGGAAAATATGGTCTTGGTGATAGAAATGATGATGGGGATGTCATTATAGAATTTTGAAAAACCAATGACTTATCCATTGTACATACCTTTTTTCAACAAAATAAATTATAGCTACACACATGGACCTCCTGAGATTAAGTACATAAGAATCAAATTGACTGTATTTTTTTTTAAAGAGGTGATAGAAGTGCCCAGTATTATCAGCCAAAATAAGGTGAGAGGTCAATTGTGGAACAGACCCATCAGTTGCTCATATTCACATTCAGGCTGAAGAAAATGAAAATAATTCCATGAAAGCCAAACTATGATCTTGAGTATGTTTCACCTGAGTTTAGAGACCATCACAAAAACAGATATGATGTGTTAGACCTTTTTTTTTTTTTTTTTTTTTAAATTAAATGTTTTTATTTTGCATTGAGTGAAAGTTTACAGGGCACATCATCAGCTTCACATTCAACCATTCATATAGCTTGTTTCATTAC
>NW_006408881.1:312228-315559 GCF_000296735.1 Chrysochloris asiatica
AGGGCCAGGCACCGCAATGCTTTGCCTAGCTTCTGAAAACTTTAACAGGGGATAAAACCTATGATGGTTGATGGACGATGTGTTAGACTTTTAATGACTGCATACCCAAAGACTTTTGGAATGATATTAAGAGCATCATGAAGGAAGAAAGTAAAAAATTGTTAAAAAGATAAATAAAAAAAAACACCAGAGTGGATGGATTTCATAAGACAGTGTGAAACTTGTTATTGAATGTAGAGAAGCTAAAGCAGTTTAAAGAACTGATGATATAAAAAAGCTGAATAGAAAATGTCTTTTTTTTTTTTTTTTTCAGTTCAGTGAGACTTTATTGAGGGCCCAAGGCCATGGGACTTGGGAGACTCACTAGTGGGAGGCAGGGGAGCCAGCAGAGAGGAGCCCTTATTTGACCTTCTTGGGACTCAGGTTGTTGGTGTGGCCGTACTTCTTCTGACAGTTTACAGCATGGGGGTGCAGGTGAGCATAACACTTGTGACATATCATCTTGTCATAGTTGTACTTCTGGATGAGCTGGTGCAGGGAAGGCTCGATGATGCCACTGTGCTGATACAACACCAGGTGCAGGGTGGACTCTTTCTGGATGTTGTCGTCTGAGAGAGTGTGGCAGTCCTCCAACTGTTTACCCACGAAAATCAGACACTGCTGGTTAGGGGGTATGCCCTTTTTGTCTTGGATTTTGCCTTTGACATTCTTGATGGTATCACTGACTCCACCTCAGGAGTGATGGTCTTGCTCGTCAGGGTCTTCACAAAGATTTGCATCTCTGCTCCTGCCATTTGGCTGCGTTGCTAAAGAGAAGTGAACAGAAAATTTCAAAGGCAGTCTGAGAAGACAAAGTCAAGTATTATAATGAAATGCACAAAGACTCTGAGTTAGAAAACCCAAAGGGAAGACCATGCTCAGCATTTCTCTAGCTGAAAGAGCTGAAGAAAAAAATTAAAGTTTTGACTTGCGGTGTTGAAGGATTCTATAGGCAAAATATTAAATGACACAGGATGCATTAAAGAGAAGATAGAAGGAATATACAGTCATTGTACCAAAACAACAACAACAACAAAAACTGGTCAATGTTAAGTCATTTCAACATGTAGCATATGATCAAGATCTGATGGTATTGAAGGAAGTCGTCTAAGCTGCACTGAAGGCATTGACAAAAAAAGTCTTCAGAATTTGTGGAATTCAAATTGAAATGTTCCAACAAACTGATAAAGCACTAGAGACTCTCATTTGTCTTTGCTGAAAATCTTGGAAGGCAGCTACCTGGCCAACTAATTGGAAGAGATACATATTTGTACCCATTTCCAAGAACGGTGATCCAACAGAATGTGGAAAGCATCAAACAATAGCAGTATCATAAACAAGTAAAATGTAAATGAAGGTAATTCAGAAATAGTTGCAGCAGTACATCGACCGGAAGGTGCCAGAAGTCTAAGCCAGATTCAGAGGAGCATGTGGTACTAGTGATATCAGATGGATCTTGCCTGAAAGAGCATGCCAGAAGGATGTTTACTTCTATGTTATTGATCATTCAGAGGGGTTTGACTGTGTGGATCATAACAAAGTAAGGGTAACATTATGAAAAATGTATATTCCAGAACACTTAAATGTGCTCATGAGTAGTTTGTACATAGACCAAAAAGCAGTTACTTGAATAGAACAAAGGGATACTGAATAGTTTAAAATCAAGAAAGGTGTATGCCAAAGTTGTGTCATTTGACCATATTTATTCAATCTGTATGTAAAGCAAATAATCCAGGAAGCTGGATTATTTATGAAGAATATTGTGGCATTAGGATTGGAGTACGATTCATTAACAACGTGTCATATGCAGATGTCACAACCTTGCTTGCAGGAAGTGAGGACTTGCGATATAGCACTTCAATGTAAAGAAAATAAAAAACCTCACCACTGCGCCAGTAAATAACATCATGATAAATGGACAAAAGATTGAAGTTGCCAAAGACTTCATTTTGCTTGGATCCACTATCAGCATTCATGGAAGCACCAGTCAAAAAATCAAACAGTGTATTGCATTTGATAAATCTGCTGCATAAGACCTCTAAATTGTTACAGGATAAAGATGTCAGTTTTGAGTATTAAGGTGCCCCTGGCCCAAGCCATGGTATTTAAAATTGCCTAATATGCATGACATCTTGATTGTATCTTGATTATATCAGGATTGTATCAGGCTTGACATCGAAATTTAAAGTGACAGTATCAACATAAAACCAAACGGCCAACACTCGTCTGTCTGTCATGCTGTGGTGGCTTGAGTTGCTGTGATTCTGAGGGCTATGCCACCGTTATTTTAGATAACCGGCAGGGTCACCCATGGTGGACAGGTTTCAGATGCGATTCCAGACAAGGACAGACTAGGAAGAAAGAGTGACAAACTACTTCCGAATCGCTAGTCACTGAAAACTCTATGAATAGCAGAGAAACATTGTCAGATACAGTACCAGAAGGTGGGAAGGCACTCAGAATGAGACTGGGGGAAAAAAATGCCTCCTCAAAGTAGAGTTGAACACGATGACATGAATAGAATTAAGCTCGGGTACCAGAAGGTAGGAAGGCATTCAGAATGAGACTGGGGGAAAAAATGCCTCCTCAAAGTAGAGTTCACCATGATGACATGAATAGAATTAAGCTTGGGGGAGGAAAGCACACAGAACCTTCATTTGCTGATGGGCCACAACTCAAAATGAAGAGAAACACCTGTAAGCATTCACTGAAAATCGGAACATGGAATGTACGAAGTATGAATCTGGGGAAATTGGAAGTTGTCAAAAATAAAATAGAACACATGAACATCGATATCTTAGGCATTAGTGAGCTGAAATGGACTGGTATTGGCCATTTTGAATCTGACAACCACATGGTTAACTATGCAGGGACTGACAAATTGAAAAGGAATGGTGTTGCATTCATCGTCAAAAAGAACATATCCAGATCAGTCATGAGGTATAATGCTGTAAGTGATAGTACAATATCCATGTGCCTACAGGAAACCCAGTTAATACCACTATTATTCAAATTTATGCACCAACCACTAAAGCCAGTAAAGATGAAATAGAAGAATTCTACTAACTTCTTCAATCAGAAATCGATAAAACATGCAATCAAGATGTATTGCTCATTACTAGTGATTGGAATGCAAAGGTTGGGAGCAAAGAGGAAAGACCAGTAGCTGGAAAATTTGAACCTGGTGATAGAAATGATGCTGGAGAATGAATGATAGATTTCTGCAAGACAAATTATTTATTTCAAATACCTTCTTTAGACAGCATAAGAGACGACTATACACATGGACCTC
>NW_006408881.1:319362-334575 GCF_000296735.1 Chrysochloris asiatica
ATTCCAATCAGTTATAGGCAGAAGACGGACTTACAAGCTTTCTATGGTGATGCTTTTCACTATTCCTTTCTCTCCCCCTCCAGTGTCTATTTTATAATAGAATGCAAGGAAAACCAAGATTCAAAAGACAGCCAAGCATCTTAATATTATTCCCCCCTTTTCCCCATTCCAACCATGCCTCAATCATTGTATCCCAGAACCCTGTTGTTCCCAGGTTGTGTATATATCATTATTTACCTCTGTCCCACTTAGTCCATTGAGACCTAATTGTTCTCCCATCTGCTTTGTTTTTCCATTCCCCTCTCCCTACGTGTATATTGCCCCCTCCCCAGTACCCAAACTATCCTGTGTCTAATCCTTGCCCTGTGGTCTACCTTCTCCTCCCTCCGCTCACCCACCCCCAACATCCCAACAATCAACATAATGTGCACTTTTAATTTTGCCTTTGTTTCTGAAACACCTGGTCAATTTTTTCTATTTCTTTCTTGAGCTACACTCATTTTTTTGTTTCCTTTGTGTCTTGGCACATCACTTCCGATGGACTTTTATCTCTGTTTTGTGTTTTCATTTCATAGAAGTACTTGTTTTGTTAAGTATTTTTAATTCATGGCACAATTTTCATTTACTTGTTGAAACCACTTCTAATGTATTTTTTCCTGTTTCATTTCACCTTTTTTTGTAGCATCATTAAGTAGATTTTGTGCTGTTATCTTTTAAATGGATTGTGTTTTCTTGGAGCAGCTATTAGTAATTGTTTCTTGTGGTAAAGCCATAAGTTGGGGTTAGGAAAATTTTTCCTAATAGCCAGGGCTGTGTGATTAAGTCATCTTGGCCACTGCTTCACTCCTATCATTGGAGTTAAACTTTTCAAATAGCAAAGTCTTTCTCCCTTGGTCTCATTACGCACAGCCTTCTACAATGATAGCTTCATTTTGTCTGTGTTATCCCTGTTTATCCCTAGCCTTTGCTTTAAGATTTAAGAAATCTTGGAACCTATCCAGGTCCAGCTTCACTGATGACTGTTAAAAGCAAAATATTTGGTGTTTTTATCAGAGTCTGCCCTTCAGTGGATTTTATTCCTAAAACTACAATCCACTTTCTGTTTTCTACTGTGTTCTATTTGATTATCACTGTCTGTGACTGTTCTACATATTTTATGGTATAAGGTTTCAGGTATCTAGGTTTTTCCAGAACAGGAGCTTGCATTCCTGGTTTTTTTCATTTTCTTTTTGTTTTGTTCTCTGAGAGTGTTTTATTGTCTCTAGTGCTGTATTTTTGTTTGTTTTGAAATGTTTTATTTTTTCATGGCAATTTGCACAGCCAAATATAGATCTATTCTTAATTTATACATAAATAGTACATTAATGTTGGTTACATACTTCGCTAAGGAGCTCTGGTAGTGTAGTGGTTACAATTCGGGCTGTGAACCACAAGGTCAGCAGTTCGAAACTACCAGCTGCTCCATGGGAGAAAGATGAGGCTTTCTGATCCCGTAAAGATTTACAGCCTCGGAAACCCTGTTCAGGGTCGCTATGGGTCGGAACCAACGCGACGGCACTTAACAACAACAACAACAGCATACTTCACTAGTATACCCTACCTCTATATTGTTTTATCACTATAAATGTAGGCTCTCTGTCCCTTAAAGTTCTCATCTATGTTTTAGAATAACTTTTAATTTACACTCAGACTGATATATCTTCGTAAAAGCATTATAGTCTAGTTAAACATTCTTTGTTAGGTAAATAGAAATACAATTTAATAACTTCTATGAGTGTAATTAAGTGTTCTGGAATACTCATTCTTTGAAATGTTATCCACAGCTGGTCAGGATCCATATAGTCAAAAGCCTTGCATAGTTAATAAAAAAAACAGGTAAACGTCTTTCTGGTATTCTCTGCTTTCAGCCAAGATCCATATGATGTCAGCAGTGATATCCTTTGTTCCATATCCTTATTATAATCTAGCTTGAACCTCTGGCAGTTCCTTGTCAATGTATTGTTGTAGCCTGTTTTTAATTAAGCAGAATTTTTCTTGCATGTCATATTAATGATAATATCCAATGATTTCCGTATTCTGTTGTCTTCTTTTTTTGGAAAGGGAACAAATCTGGATCTGTTCCAAGCAGTTGGTCAAGTAGGTGTCTTCCAAATTTCTTGGCATAGATGAATTAACATCTCCAGTACTGCCTCAGTTTCTTGAAAGATTTCAGTTTGTATTCCATCAATTCACAGAGCTTTGTTCTTTGCCAGTACCTTCAGTGAGCCTTAGACTTCTTATTCTGTATCATTGGCACATGATCTTATGCTGTTTCTTGAACTGATTGAGCATCAACCATTTCTTTTTGGTACAGTGACTCTGTGTATTCCTTCTGATTTCTTTTGATGCTTTCTGCATCATTCAGTATGTTCCCCATTGTGTGTTACGTGTGTTAGGTGCTGTCGAGTTGGTACCAACTCATAATGAACCTATGCACAACAGGATGGAACACTGACTAGATCTGTGTCAGCCTCACAATCATTGCCATGCTTGAGCCCATTGCTGCTGCCAGTGTGCAAATTCATCTCACCACGGGTCCTTCCCATTTCGCTCACCTTTCACTTTACCAAGCATGATGTCCTTCTCCAGGAATTGGACCCTCCTGTTAATGTGTCCAATGTATGAGAGACAAAGTCTCACCATCCTGGCTTCTAAGGAACGTTCTAGCTGTACTTTTTCCAACACAGAGTGTTTGTTTTTTTTGGCCGTCCATCATACTTTAATATTTTCCTCCAACACCATAACTCAACGGCATCAATTATTCTTGTCTTCTGTATTCATTGTCCAACTTTTACATGCATATGAGATTATTGAAAACACCATGGCTTGGGTCAGTGCACCTTAGTCCTCAGAGTGACATCAGACTGAAAATAATAGTATCAGAGTTACTTTATAATCAATTTAAAAGCATGTTATATAGGTAGCTTCAGCAATTTTAGTGAAAGATAGACAAAAGCAAGGAGAACACACAAAAAAGAAACCTCAGAAGAATTCAAGAAAACACTACAGGAAGAGTCTGATAAAATAAATGAGAATTTGGAAAACCAAAACCAGAAAGTTAATGCTAAAATTTCAGAAGTAAATTGTATATTGAGGGCAAAGAAGTATTTTGTTTAGTCAATGGAAAGCCAAATTAGTGAGCTTGAAGTCAAGTCTCTCAATACTTATCTCCTAGAGGAATAATTAGAAATCATTTAAAAATCCAGCACACTCCTAAGATAGGACACTATCAAGAGGAATAATTTTCATGTGATTGGAATTCCAGAACAGGAAGAGACAGAAAAATAAGCCATAGAGAAAAATTTCCAAGAGTTACTGGTAGAAAACATTCCTAACATTATGAAAGATGAGTAGATAGCCATTCAAGAAGTTAAATGAGAAACAAAGCAGCTGAGGACTCTAGACTCGTGGAAAGAGAAAGACTAGTGCTGATCGCCAGGAGGCAGGCTTGCAGAATGTGCTCTTAGGTTGATTAAATTAGTAGTATATATTCCTCAGTGTTTTTGTGTACAGCTGCCCCCCCCCCCAAAAAAAAAGCACAAACAGAGGCAATAAAAGCAAATAATGTTGAATGATAATGCACGGAGGAGATTGTAATCATTGTAATGAAACGATGCTGTAAAACCAATGGCCTCCTGTGTAAACCATCACTCAATTCACAATAAAAACTTTTAAAAAAACGTTAAATGGACTCCAAACAGTATGTTGTTGTATTTAAGTGCCATCAAGTTGATGCCGACCTATAGCGACCCTGTTTAGGGTTTCCGAGGAGCAGCTGGTGAGCTTGAACCACCAACCTTGCGGTTCAAACGGCTTTGCAGTCTGGCGCATTAACCCACAGCGCCGTACCAGAACTCCCAAACAGTATGGATTCCCTCATAAAAATCACCAGGACATATTGTAATAAAACTTTCCAAAACCAAACACAATTAAAGAATCTTGAGAGTTGCTAGGGGAAACCATAAAGTTACCTATAAGACTAAGCTCTGATTTATTAGCAGAAACCATGTCATTTTAACTGAAAAACAATGGGATGACATATATAAAAAAACTCTGAAAGAAAAAAGTTGCCAACCAAAAATCATATGTCCTGCAAAATTTTTCATTAGATATGACAACAAAATAAGGACATTCCCAGATAAATAGAAATGTTAAAAGAATTTGCAAAACCCATACCAACCTTAGAAGAATTACTAAGGAGAGTTCTTTGGATAGAGAACCAACAAGAACAGACTAACCTGAGACTAACATACGTTACAATATCACCCAGAGCTCAACCCAGATATAGAAGTATTCAAAGTAAAACAAACTTACAAGACTTAAAACAGAGAATCAGAGATACCAGTGTGTAAAAAACTTAGAGTAGAAAGAGAGAATAACAGATTTACAGAACTTCAAATGAAGTGAAAATCAAGTATGACAGTGAATCAAAAATTATCCGCACTGTCTGTAGAATTTATTTTAATCAACTTTCAGAAAAGATTACAACATTTTTCGACATAATCTCCTTGATTTTCAATATACTTTGTCCATCAGTCAACAAGTTTTCAGATTCCCTTATTAAAAAATGTTTTAGGCTGAGCTGCGAGCCACAAATGCACCGCTGTCTTCACTTCTTCATCAGAGGACTCCTTTCAGGGGACCAAATAGGTAAAAGTTCCATGGAATAAGATCAGGACTATAGGGAGGATGCTTTAGCACCTCAACAATGTGAGCAGAGGAGTGAGACTTCTGTTGTTATGCAAGATCACAAAACCTTTGGATAGCATTTAATCTGAAGTTTAGGCTTCCTTACAGTGAAAGCATCTCACTGTAATGTGCACTGTTGATTATTGAACCTTTTTCCTGATAGTGTTCCAATACTGACTCTTGAGAATCCTAGAAAACTGTCTTGTCGCCAATAATGATAACATAGTGATTTTTTGTAAAGCTTTTATTGTGTATTGAGTGAGTGAAGGTTTACAGGACAGATCACCAGTTTTACATTCAGCAAATCATTGTAATGATTATAATCCCCTCCATGCACCCTTAGCTAACGGGTGGATGATAGGAAAAGGGGGTGATGGGGAAAAAGTTTGGGAGGTATACATGGGCTAAATGGGATGGATAGAGGTAGACTATGACATAGGCACAGCCTTGGAATAACATGCTCTGTGATAGCGTAGTGGCTACAAATCAGGCTGCTAATCTCACGGTTAGTAGTTCGACAATACCAGCTGTTCCCATGGGAGAAAGATAAGGCTTTCTGCTCCTGTAAAGTTTTACAGCCTTGGAAACCCTGTACAGGGTTGCTATGAGTCGGAACCAACTCCTCGGCCCATAACAACAACAACAACAATGATAAAGGAGCTCTGGTAGCGTAGTAGTTACAAATCGGGCTGCTAATCTCATGGTTAGCAGGTTGAAACTACCAACTGTTCCACGGGAGAAAGATGAGGCTTTTTGCTTCCATAAAGATTACAGCCTCGGAAACCCTGTAGAGGGTCGCTATGAGTCAGAACCGACTCCACGACACACAACAACAACAACAACAACATGATATAGGGATTGAGACTTAGACTAAATAGGTAAAGGTGAGGCAGTAATGTTAAGGTCCTTGACTGTTTTGTGACTGTTGGGTTCCCCTGCCTACTAGTGTGCCCTTTAGACATTTAAATGAATATATATTTACAATGTGTTAAAAAAAAAAAAAAAAAAAAAAGATCACTGAGAAGACAAGTGTGTAATAAAGACATCAGACTGCTAGAGCAGCTTTCTGTTGGGTGACCATAGACAACTTCCTTTAATCTCTGACCTTTTTTTTTAACTGGTGGTTGTCATTTTTATTCAGTGTATTTTAATCAATGCCACTTTTTCTTTGAATTGCTTTAAATTTGACTTTCAAGTTTACTTGATTATCCTTTTCTTAACACCTATTATTCTTTGAAGGAACCCTGGTTAATTATTTGGCTGCTAACTGAAAGATCCAATCCACCCAGAGGCCCCATGGGAAGGAAACTTGATAATCTGCTTCCCTAAAGATTACAACCAAGAAAACTATGAGATAGTTGTACACTATCACATGTGGTTGCTATGAATTGAAATCAACTTGATGGCACATGTTGTTGTTAAGTGCCATCATGTCACTCTGACTAGTAGGGAACCTATATAGGGTTTCCGAAGAACAGGTGGTGGGTTTGCACTGCCGACCTTGTGGTTCTCAGTCCAGTGCTGCTCCTACAGCACCACACAAACAGTCTTTGAGCAGTTTTTTTCTGGTTCTAAATGTCTCTGACTCTCAGACTTCTCTGCTTTTCTAGTCCTGAAATTAGCTATTTCATTAAGGATTCCTGGTTTCTTTTAGTGGAAAATGTTATGTGGAACCCGAAGTATGGGCACTAGGATGTTGCTGCTTTCAAATTCTTTAAGAGATAGTCAATAAATCAATATTCAAACTGATGTTTCCAAATTAAACTTAATATTTTATATTTATGTATATTTATTATTACACTAAAATTTCCCCCTAATTACATTATTAATATAATATCTGCTTTCATCTTAAGAAGCCCTGGTGGCACTGTAGGTAAAGCACTGGGCTGTTAAGTGCAAGATCAGCAGTTTAAACACATGAGCCACTCCCATAAAGATAGCAGCCTTAGAAACTTTGTACAGGATCAGTGAGTTGGAATCAACTCGGGTTGGGGGTTTGGTTTGGTTTTCGTTAATTTTGACCTACAATTCACACAAAAAATGTTGATGTTACAGTGTCAATATCACTACTCATAGTAAGAATACTGAGTAAAATTTGATGATACTTGGCAGTTTGTTTTTTTCCCCCAGAGTAGATCCATTAAGGAAACTGAGAATGTATTGAAAAGTCACTTGAAGTGGTTCTTTTTTCTTAGAGTTGTTTAGTAACACTTTTTTAAAATTTATACTCACATGATTCTATCATAAAACTTTATAAAAGTATTCAGTAAAGGTTATCATTCTCTTGTCTACTGATTTGTCATATTCCTTCTATTATCTAGATTACCCTGTTAGCAGGTTATTGGGTATCTTCCAGTGTTTCATTATTATAACTTAATATATAGTTAGAATATTTATTTAACTTTTTCAACTTTGTTGTTGTTGTTAAATGCCATAGTGTTGGTTCTGACTTATAGCGACCTGGTATATGGTTTGCTTTTGCCTTTGAATTTAATTTTCTTAATATGTGTGATTTTTACTTGGTTCAAAAATCAAAGTTATATAAACAACAGAATTATTATCTTTTAGATACAAAGAGTTGCATGTTGTATGTATTATTTCATACAATGCATATTTTCTTAATAATACCTGGTGCTTCAGTGAGTTCATGGAAAAATTCCATTGTGCTTTAATTCCATTTTTCCACAAACACCTTGATATAGCGTTGTTTCTAAACATTTGCTATTGTAAACAATAATACAGCGAATAATTTTGTGTTTATCATTGCATATATTTGCAATAATACTTATATGGTGAATTCCCAAAAGTGATCAGAAGGTATATGCTGTTTGTTATAAGTTTGGAACATACTGCCTTCCTTTGGAGTCCTGGTGCGGTGCTGTAGGATAAGCACTGGACTGCTAACCGCAAGGTTGGTGGTTCAAACCTACAGTCGCTCCTTAGAAATCTTACACGGGTCGCTATGAGTTGATACTGACTCAGCAACACTTAACAACAACAATTTGACTTAGAATTTATGTCAATTTACACCTCCTCGAGAATGGTTGAGAGTGCCTGTTTCGTTTGTTACTTCAACAGCAGAGTATACTGTTAAAGTTTTAAATTTTTGCTAATAAGACAAGTAAACAATATCTCAGTGTATTTTAAATTGCATTTCTCAAGAATGAGGGTGAGCTTTTTTTTTTTTTTTTTTTTTTTTTTTGGTTAGGTACAAGTTGTGCTTTTTTATTAGTGAACTTGATATTTATGTTTTTTACCCACTTTTTGTTGGCTTTTTTTTTTTCTCTTTGTTTTCTATTAACTCATGTATTAAGGAGATTATACTTTAGTATGTGGTAGGGATCACACATCTTTTTACTTATTAGACATTGGTCTTTTGATGGTGCTGTGCCTTCTAAGAAGTTTGCTTGATTGTTCATTTAGTCAAATTTTTTATCTTTTATATCATTGGGGTTTGAGTTACAGCGACATCTACTACTCCACTCCAAAGTTATAAAACCAGTCTGCCATCATTTCTTCATGTACTTTTTCAGTTATCTTTAAATCTTTGATACTGTTGATATTTAGCCTGTTTTTCTATGGGAAGTATGGATCCAATTTTATTGTTTCCACATGGCTATTTAATAGTCTTCCCAACACCATTTTTTAAGTAGTTGCGTTCTCCTCACCTATTGAATTTGGATACCAGCTTTATTATACTGTCATGTTCTTGCCATTGTGACAATTTCATCAGAGTGCTTTCAGGCAATTTAACATACTGCCTGTGATTAGGATCCCTCTTAGTTGTTTGATGATAAGATAATAACTATAAATCTTTATGATGTCAAGATCATTGTTGCATTTGATAAAACCAAAATCCATTGCCATTGAGTCAATTCCAACTCACAGCAAGTCTATAGGACAGAGTAGAACTGCCCTATAGACTTTCAAAGGTTATAAACTTTACAAAAGCAGGCAGCCATATCTTTCTCCTGCAGAGTGGCTGATGGGTTCAAACCACTGACCTTTTGGTTAACATCTGAAAGCTTAAATACTGCTTAATGAGGGAAATCAGTGCTCCAAGAGTTAAGATTGCCTATAATCAATCTTACAGTCAAGGTTGCCTGTAATCTTTCCTCAGCAAATTTGTCATGAATTCATGAGAACCTTGTTTTATCTTTCAACTTGCCCACAGAGAGGAATGTACTATGCTTTTACAAGATTATTAAAGCATGTTGATTATGTTCATCACAGATAATGCAAATGATTTAGGGTTCATTCAGTTCATAGTACACGTTGTTGTTGTTAGGTGCCATCGAGTCTGTTCCAACTCATAGTGACACTATGCACAACAGAAAACATTGCTCGGTCCTGGGCCAACCTCACAATTGTTGCCACGCTTGATCCCATTGATGCTGCCACTTTGCCAATCCATCTCGCTGGGGGTCTTTCTCTTTTTCTCTGACCCTCCATCGTAATTACCAAACATGATATTCTTCTCCAGCTACTGGTCCTTCTTGACAATATGTCTAAAGTATGAGAGATGAAGTTTGGCCATCCTGGCCTCCAAGAAGCACTCTTGCTGCACTTCTTCTAACACAGATCTGTTTGTTCTTTTGGTAGCCCATGGCACTTTGAATATTCTCGTCCAACACCATAACTCAAAAGCATCAATTCTTCTGCGGTCTTCCTTATTCACTGTCCAGCTTTTGCACGCATATGAAGTTATTGAAAATACCATGGCTTGGGTCAGGTGCACCTTAGTCCTCAAACTGACATCTTTGCTCTTCAAAACTTTAAAAAGGTCTTGTGCAGCAGATTTGCCTAATGCAATACGTCGTTTGATTTCTTGACTGCTACTTCCCGTGAGTGTTGATAGTTCATCCAAGCAGAATGAAGTCCTTGACAACTTCAATGTTTTCTCCGTTGATAAGAATGTTGTTTATTGGTCCAGTGGTTAGAATATTTGTTTTCTTTTCATTGAGATGTAATCCATACCGAAGGCCATGGTCTTTGTTCCTCATCAGTATTTTAAGTCCTCTTCACTTTTAGCAAGCAAGGTTATTTCATCTGCATATTGCAGGTTGTTTCTAATGAGTCTTCCTCGAATCCTGATGCCATGTTTTTCTTCATAAAACCCAGCATCTCAGATTATTTGCTCTGCATACAGGTTGAATAATTATGATGAAAGAATACAACCCTGTTGCACAACTTTCTTAATTTTAAACTACTCAGTGTTCCCATGTTCTGTTTGAAAAACTGTCTCTTGGTTTATGTATAGATTCCTCATGAGCACAATTAAGTGTTGAGGAATACTCATACTTTGCAATGTTGTCCATAGCTTGTCATGATCCACACAATTGAAAGTCTGTGCATAGTCAATAAAGCATAGGTAAACATCTTTCTGGTTTTGTCTGCTTTCAGCTAAGATTTATCAGACATCAGTGATGCTATCCCTTGTTCTGAATTGATATCTCTTCTGAATTCGGCTTGGACCTTTGGAAGTTCCTTGTTAATGTATACCTGCAGCTGTTTCTGTATTACCCTTAATAAAACTTTACTCGCTTCGGATATTAAAGATGTGTGATTTGCACACTTTGTTTGGAAAGGGCACAAATACGGCTCTCTTCCAATCAGCCAGCCAGATAGTTGTCTTCCAAATTTCTTGGCATAGGTGAGTGAGTGCCTCCTCTGCCACCTCACTTTCTTGAAAGATTTCAGTTTTTATTCCATCAATTCCTGGTGCCTTGTTCTTTGCCAATTTCTCAATGCACCTGGAACTTTTTCCTTTAGTATTTTTGGCTCTTGATCATATGCTACCTCTTGAAACGGTTGAACATCAACCATTTCCTTTTGGTACAATGATTTTGTGTATTCCTTCCATCTCCTTTTGATGCATTCTGCATCCTTCAATAATGAAAGTCGAGCCTTGAATGTTTTCTTCATTTCTCCCCGCTTGATAAATTCTGAACGTGTTCTTCCCAGATCTTTGCACATTTCATTGTAATATTTGACTTTGTCTTCTCAGGGTGACTTTTGAAATTTTCTGTTCAGCTCTTGTACCTTCTCATTTCTTCTATTTGCTTTAGCATCTCTATTCTGTAGAGCAAGTTTCATTGTCTCTTCTAACATCCATTTTGATCTTTCCTTCTTTCTTGTCTTCTTAATGTCACATTAGGGGACTTCAAAAAGTTTGTCGAAAAATCCCATTATCTTTTAATTCCATTTTTCCATAATCTTTTTAAATATTGTATTGACAGCTTTTAAAGTGAAACTTAAGGCAGTGTCTTAGTCATCTAGTGCTGCTATAACAGAATACCACAAGTTTGTTAAGCGGGTAGAAGTCCAAATTCAGAGCTCCAGCTCTAGAAAAAGGTCCTTTTCTCCTTTCATCATCTATCTTGGCATCAATCTTTGCCTGGACCTAGGAGCTTCACAATGCAGACCCGAAATCCAAAGTACCCACTTCACTCCCAGTTCTTCATTCCTTGTAGAAATAGGTCTTTCTGATCTGCTTGCCTGTTTAATTTATTTTATGTAATAAAAGAAATTGACTCAAGATATACCCCAGTACTGTAGATTGCGTCTGGCCTCACTAGCATCATAGGAGAGAGGATTTACAACACATAGAATAATTACATCAAATCAGGCTTGCTCACAATAGATACATCATGGGAGAATGATTATATTACATCTTATCATGAGGGATTATTCTTTCTTAACTGCCAGACCACTGATAATATAGACCCAGCCAGGTTAACACAGAACCTTAACTGTCGCAAACAGTTTCAGTAGAGAAACTTCCTGGACCAGTTAACTTCTTTGGAGTGATTAAAAATCAAATATGGTTCATTTGTGGTCTGCTAGAGCTGTGAGAAAATACAGTTGGTATGACTGTGATCTGACACTAGGTGAGAAATGACCTTGACCATGTCTGTGGACAAATTATAAATAGTAATCTCATTTCTGTCTTTTTCAGTCGGCCAACTTTGTCTATCCAACATCCACCATCTGCAGCAATTAGTATTCAGCGTCCTGCCCAGTCACGAGATGTAACGACAAGAATAACACTACCATCTCATCCAGCATTAGGAACGCCAAAACAGCAGCTTCACACCATGGCTCAGGTGAAAAACAGATGTAAAGAACCATCTGTTTACTTTGTGTGTAAGAAATAGAATCATACACAGTTATGCTAAGGACCTGGAAGTATTGAAGGTGGTGCTTGCTTTTAAAATGGGTCGAGTAGGAAATATTCTTGTTTATAACTCTGTTGTGTGTTTTCCCCCACAGAAAACTATCTTCAGTACTGGTACGCCAGTAGCTGCAGCAACAGTAGCACCTATTTTGGCAACCAACACCATTCCTTCAGCAACCACAGCTGGTAAGTTGATAACACTGTTCTTCCTATGAAGGAAAAAGAAGATGTGAATGAGATTCTCTCAAAAAGAATAGTCTAGAAAAAATAATCTCTTAACTTTTCCCAAGAGCCATTTCAGGTTTTGAGAAACTGCAATGTGTACAGAGACCATTGTTGAAGAATTTTCTTTTTCCTCTTATTTTAGGATCTGTGTCACACACACAAGCTCCCACGAGTACTATTGTTACTATGACAATGCCCTCACACTCTTCCCATGCTACTGCTGTGACCACATCAAACATCCCTGTTGGTAAGTGTCTTGTAGCCACCAGGTAGAAGCTTAAAAGGAATTCTTTATCCCCTCTAATATGGCACTGTAGGATCAACACTGAACTGCAAACCACAACGTTGGCAATTCATACACACCAGCTGCTCCTCCGAAACCCTGCACAGGGTTACTATGAATTGGAATTGACTTGACAGAACAACAACAAATAGGCCTTGATTTTGATGGATTTGTTGTTGTTAGGTGCCATCAAGTCGGTACTGACCCATAGCGACCATATGCACCGCAGAAAGAAATACTGCCTGATCCTAGGCCAACCTCACTTCTGTTGCCATGCATGAGTCCATCGATGTTGCCACTTAGCCAGTCCATCTTGTTGGGGCTCTTCCCTCTTTTCTCTGACCCTTCACCTTACAAACATGATACCCTTCTCCAGCGACTGGTCCCTCCTGACACTATGTCTGAAGTATGAGAGACAAAGCTTGTCCTTCTTGGCCTCCAAGGAGCACTCTGACTGTACTTTCTCCAAAATGGATCTATTGGTTCTTTTAGTAGCCCATCGCACTTTCAGTAGTCTCCTCCAACACCATAACTCAAAAGCATCAATTCTTCTATGGTCTTCCTTATTCACTGTCCAGGTTTCGCATGCATATGAGGTTATTGAAAATAGCATGATTTGGGTCAGGCACATCTTAGTCCTCAAGCTGGAAGATTTGTCTAATGTAATACGTCGCTTGTTTTCTTGACTGCTGCTTCCGTGAGTGTTGATAGTTGATCCAAGAAGAATCAAGTCCTTGACAACTTCAGTCTTTTCTCTGTTGATAAGAATGTTGTTTATTGGTCCAGGGGTGAGGATTTTTGTTTTTTTGACATTGAGGTGTAATCCATACCGAAGGCTGTGCTCTTTGATCTTCATCAGTAAATGTTTTAAGTCCTCTTCACTTTGAGCAAGCAAGGTTATATCATCTGCATATTGCAGGTTGTTAATGAGTCTTCCTCCAATCCTGATACAACGCTTTTCTTCATAGAACCAGCTTCTCGAATTATTTGCTCAGCATACAGGTTGAATAAGTGGTGAAAGAATACAACCTTGTTCCGTGGCCTCCTATCGAATCTGGCTTGAACCTCTGGAAGTTCTCTGTCAATGTATGATTGTAGCTGTTTCTGTATTACCGTTAGGAAAACTTTGCTCGCATGGGTTGTCAAAGAGATTGTCCGATGATTTCCGCATTCCATTGGGTAACCTCTCTTTGGAATGGGCACAGATATGGATCTCTTCCAATCAGTTGCCCAGATAGTTGTCTTGCAAATTTCTTGGCATGGATGAGTGAGTGCCTCCTGTGCCACCTGACTTTCTTGAAAGATTTCAATTTTTATTCCTGGTGCCTTGTTCTTTGCCAGTTCCTTCAATGCACCTTGGACTTCCTCTTTCAGTATCATTGGCTATTGAGTGTATGCTACCACTTTTTTTATTTTAAGGTTTTTATTGTGGATTGAGTGAAAGTTTACAGAGCATAACATCAGTTTTACATTCAACAAATCATATACCTTGTTTCATTACATTGATTATAATCCCCTCCATGTACTATCAGTTAACAGTATTTTTGTCTATCCACTTTAGCTTTTTTAAAAAACACACAAAAAAACTCACTCAGACATATATAATAATTTACATCTCCAAATGTCACGTTCTGTAAGTCTGCTCCTGGCCACCAGCTCCTAGTCCTTCTCTTCTTAGTCCATGAATCTAGAGTCCTCAGCCACTCTCCCTCTCCGTGCCCCCATCTCTGCCTCCATCTCTGCCGCTGCTGCATCTCTGGATAAGGTCCCGCATTCTTGTGTGTTCCTCTCTTGATGATGGTCCTAGGATCCTCTGTTTCTGGACTGTAAGATTAACCACTCCCTTTTTTTTGTTACAAAACTTCTACCTTTACAATTGTGACAGTCACGATTAGTCATGGTAAGTTATTCACTATTGAATCTTACAAATCTTATCCCCATCTCTTTTCACCAGACCCATCTAGACAAGATGACAGCTATTCAGTGTGGACTCATTCTTTACCCCCATACTCTTAAGCTAAACTCCCTCTTGAAACATTGTAAGACAGTCACTTCATGCCTTTATTGCCCCCTCATTTTAGATAACCAATATCTAAGTTGTCCATCCCTATCTGCCCTGTGAATAGAGTGGATAGCATTGAAACTTGATTTAAAGACTCTCTCTCTCTGTCGGTATTTAGAATAACTACCATTCTGAGTATAGGTCAAGTTCATCATGAAGATGCATCATCTGTCACTGTAGCTGTTCCAGTCTGCTTGTACTTTCTAGGGGGAATGTCTCACTTCATAAAGTTGTGGATGGGACTCAGGATTCCACCTAAGGTCCTTGTTGTTGTTGTTGTTGTTTTTAAGTGCCATCGAGTCGGGTCTGACCCATAGCGACCCTGTACAGGGTTTCCGAGGGTGTAAATCTTTACGGGAGTAGAAAGCCTCATATTTCTCCCGCGGAGCGACTGGTAGTTTCGAACCGCTGACCTTAAGGTTCGCAGCCCGATTCGTAACCACTATGCTACATTCTTGTAAAGGCTTTGCATGAGGCCTATGTCACTGGGCAAGTTGTAGAACCCCTTTTCGATATTCCAATCAGTTATAGGCTGAAGGTGGGCTTACAAGTTTTCTCTAATCATGTTTCCCAACATTCCTTTCTATTCCACTCAAGTGTCTATTTTATAATAGTAGGAAAGGGAAACTAATATTCATAAAGCAGTCAAGGATTTTAGTATTATTTACCCTCTTCAAGCTATACCTAGATCCCTGTATCCCAGAGCCCTGTTGTTCCAAGGTTGAGTATGCATCACTA
>NW_006408881.1:349973-354647 GCF_000296735.1 Chrysochloris asiatica
ATTATCTTTCTCATTTGTTGCTGAATTCTGTTGGCTAGGATTTTGTTGAGAATTTTTGCATCTATGTTCATGAGGGATATTGGTCTATAGTTTTCCTTCTTAGTGACGTCCTTCCCTGGTTTTGGTATGAGGGTTATACTTGCTTCATAGAATACGTTAGGGAGTTTTCCATCCTCTTCTATATTCTGGAATAATTTGAGTAGTATTGGTGACAGCTCTCCTGAATGTTTGGTAGAATTCACCTGTGAAGCCATCTGGGCCTGGACTTTTTTTGGTTGGAAGTCTTTTGATGACGTGATCAATCTCTTCTTTTGTTATGGGTCTGTTCAGGTTTTCTACTTCACTGTGTGTAAGTTTAGGTAGGTCATGTTTTTCTAAAAATGTATCCATCTCTTCTAAGTACTCAAATTTGTTGGAGTACAACTCTTCATAGTATTCAGTTATTATCCTTTTGATTTCCTTTGGTTCCATTGTGACATCACCCATATGATTTTTAATGCGTATTATTTGTGTCTTCTCCCTCTTTTCTTTTGTTAGGTTTGCCAATGGTCTGTCGATTTTGTTAACTCTTTCAAAGAACCGGCTTCTTATCTTGTTGATTGTTTCTATAGTTTTTCTGTTTTGTATCTCATTTATTTCTGCTCTAATCTTTATTATTTCTTTTATTTTGGTGGCTGTGGGTTCCCTCTGTTGGTCTGTCTCTAATTGTTGTAAATGCTGTGTTAATGTGTTAGTTTTAGTTCTTTCTTCTTTTTGGATGTATGCGTTTATTGCAATAAATTGCCCTCTTCAGCACTGCTTTCGCTGTGTCCCAAAGATTTTGGTATGTTGTGTTTTCATTCTCATTTACTTCTAGAAACTTTGCGAAATCACGTTTAATTTCTTCTACTACCCAGTCGCTTTTCAGCAGGGTGTTATTCAGCTTCCATGTGTTTGACTTAATTTCTTTGGTCTTCCTATTGTTGATTTCTAGTTTGATAGCATTGTGATCTGAGAAGATCCTTTGTAGTATTTTGATATTTGTAAATTTATGGAGATTTGTTGTGTGTCCTAAAACATGGTATATTCTAGAGAATGTTCATGTGCGCTTGAAAAGAATGTGTATTTTGCAGTTGTTGGGTTGAATGCTCTGTACGCATCTGTGAGGTCCAGTTGGCTGATTGTGTTGTTTAGTTTTTCTGTATCTTTGCCAAGCTCCTTTCTAGTTGTTCTATCCATTTTTGAGAGTGGTGTATTAAAATCACCCACTATTATTGTGGATTCATCTATTTCTTTCTTCAAGTCTGTTAGAGTTTGTTTTATATATTTTGGTGCTCTTTCATTGGGAGCATAGATATTTAATATGGTTATTTCGTCTTGTTCAATTGTCCCTTTAATCATGATATAATGTCCATCTTTATCTGTTATGTTTAGCCATTGTTTTTGGTGGATGTTCTAGTATCCATTTTTGTGTGTGTGATTTTTTTTCTTAAAAAATCATTTGACGGTTCCAGCATCGCAGATCTTTATCCCTAAGTACTTCTCTGTGTATCTCCTAAGAATAAAAACATTCTCTTGCTTAACCACAGTACAGCTAAGTGAAACTATTTTTTAGCTTTTCCTTATCTTTAATAAATTGATACTTTTAATAAGTATAGATCAGTTGTTTTATAGAATATTTATCAATTTGGGTTTGTCAAGTAGTTTTCTCATGGTTACATTCAGGTTACAATTTTGAAGGAAATGTTCCTTGTGTTATTGTTATTGCTGTTACTGTTTCAGAGAATTTATGCTTTTTTTTCCCATTGTTAGTTAACATTGATTATGTAGCTGAAGTGTGATTTTTTTTCTATAATGGTAAATTTTTCTCTTTTTATACAAGGGTGCTGTAGAAGCACCCTCATGTAAGTAATCTCTGTGGAGATACTTGGAAAGTATAAATATCTTGTTCACCAATAAACTTTTGGTAGTTTTAGCATCCATTGATGATTCTTAGCTAAATCAATTATTAATCTGATAGTTGCTAATAGTGGTGTTTTTATTTCTGTTGTTTCTTCCACGTGTTTTTAGTTGGTAATCTTATCTACCTCCTATTTTTTTATGTAGTTGTTTATTTTTCAAAATCAACATGGGCTCAGACACTTGGTTTTATTCACTATTATAATCTACTACTGCATGTGGCACTGTGGGTCAATGCTCTACACTGCAAGGGCAGTTTGAACCACAAGGTTGGTGCGGTTCAAGTTCACCTGCCACTCCTTGGAAATCCTATATAGGTTGCAATGAGTCAGAATGCACTCATCAGCACTTAACAACATCTGTAACTTATTTTGATGCTCAGTTTTTCTCCATTGGATCTTTGGAAGTCCCTTCAGGTTAGTTCTGTGGGATTTGCTGTGTCCTCATTATTTAAGACTTACCTTACTGAATGAACACTCTTAAAAGCTCTAAAAGTTTGTAGATTCTGTTCAATTTCTTATGTAAATGTTGGTTTCACCTACAAATAGGACAAATTTTGATGGTAAAGAAGAATCTGCATTTAATTTACAATGTTAGAGCTTCCAATGTGAAGTAGAATAGAGTTAGAAATGGTGAGCTACTTTGTCTGTTTTATTCTTGTCCTGAATGGCAATTCTGAAATCTCATTATAGATTTTGGTAGATATCATTTTCAGCTTGAGGAATAAATATTTCTATAAAGCATTAATAGAAAATATGATGTTGATCTATTCTAGTGTAAGACTTATATGATCATGATTTAATCTTATGTAAGATTAACTTTTATGTGATACTCAATTCCATTTTATCTTGTAATTTTGTATCAATACAGAAAAGTAAGATTTGTTTATAGTCTTTTTTGCATGACCAATTTGATACTAAGACTGTATTAGAATAAAAATAAGCGGGATCATTTTTTCAGCTCTCTGAAACAGTTCCTATAAAACTATGGTTATCTTTTTTATATGTTTGTTAAAATTTCTAAGCAAAAATAATTTGAGCTTAGTGTTATTCAAGTAGGTTGAGTAGAAGACTTGATTTCTGAGTTTTTAAGTCATTGTGATCATTATTCTATTAGATCATCCACTGAAATTATTTGTTTTAAAATGTATTCTTATGATTATTTATAGTATCCACTTACTTAAAAATTTTTCACTTTCTCAGGTTTATCTCCTTTGATCTGATATTTATTTGAGATGCAAATTGGTAAATGCTAGTATGGTAGTTGGAGTCCTGGTGTGGCACTGTAAATAAGCACTGGATTACTGACTGCAAGGTCAGTGATTCAAATCCACCAGCCACTCCTTGGAAACCCCTTGCAGGGCTGGCTGCTGTGAGTCACAGTCTACTCAACACCAAGAAGTATGGTAGTTAAGATGATATGAAGGTCTGGGTTGTAGTATCATTTGAAGATAAAGAAGAAAATAGACCATTTGTCTTATTATCACCCATGTTCCATCTATAGACCATCTGTTCCTGTTCAGTTCCAATACTTTTTGCCAACCTATCCGCCATCTGCGTATCCTCTGGCTGCACACACGTACACCCCCATCACCAGTTCAGTGTCTACCATCCGACAGTATCCAGGTATGATCCTATTTCTTTTAAGGTGGCTCTTAACATTTTCATTTTTGCAAGCAGTATTTCTAGTATGGCATGTAATTACTTCATTGATTTTCATGCTCACACAATGCTAAAATCTTAAGTTTTAACATCTTAGATCACCATCCTTGTAATGTAAAAAGTTTGTGACTTGTGAGAATCTCAAACTCTTACTTCACCTTGAAGAAAATCCTGTTAACAATTTACATTCACTTTTAAATGGTAGAATAAAAATACAATGTATAAAGCTGTATCCTTGTGTTTTATTATATTGTGGGATTTCTGAAGCCCTTTTTTTTTTTTTTTTTAATTTTTGTTTTCTATTTTTATCCAGTTATGTTCAACATTCACCATCCTTACATGTAAATGGTGTTACTTTTTTAACTTCAGATTTTGTGTAATCTGTTTCTATGGACCTTCATCTTAATTTAGGCATCGGAAAGCCAAGTTGTCCATATTGTGAGCATTGTCCTTCAGCCACTGAGTTTTCTCATATAGCAGTCAGGAGTTGCATGGGGCATGCAGCACTTAAAATAGTGCTGATATGAATGAAGAACTGAATGTTGTATTTTATTTCATTAAAATTGGAAAACTTTCAAATATGAGGGGCTTTAGATGTTTGTGGAAAAATGAAATTAAAATATAATGAAATGTTTCCAAAACTTGAAGCTTTTCATATATTTGGAACAGCATGGCAGTGTGAAACTACTTTTTCAATTGCAGCTGCTATAAAACTTAGTATCTGAATGTGGGATTTTGAGATCTAGTATGTTGTTTTATCACAGAAGCACATCTCAATTCAGATCCTCATTCATCAGACATACTTAATCTGTGCTTTGATTTCATAGTATCTGCACTTAACAGCAACTCGAAGATTTTGAAAACAATTTAAAAAAATGTATAGGGAATATCTTATTAATAGATTTTATATTGTTATCATTGTATGAAAAGGAAATGGTTAATGTTCAACCATTTCAAGAGGTTCCATATGAACAAGAGCCAGTGATACTCAGGGAGGAAGTCCAAAGTGCATTGAAAGAATTGGCAAAGAACAAGGCACCAGGAATTGATGGAATAAAAATTGAAATCTTTCAAG
>NW_006408881.1:355407-375405 GCF_000296735.1 Chrysochloris asiatica
GTTGTCAAGGACTTCATTCTTCTTGGATCAACTGTCAACACTCGTGGAAGCAGCAGTCAAGAGATCAGACGACGTATTGCATTGGGCAAATCTGCTTCACAGGAACTTTTTAAAGTACTGAAGAGCAGAGGTGTCAGCTTGAGGACTAAGGTGCACCTGACCCAAGCCATGGTATTTTCAATAACCCCATATGGATGCAAAAGCTGGACAGTGAATAAGGAAGATCGTAGAAGAATTTATGCCTTTGAGTTATGGTGTTGGAGGAGAATACTGACAGCACCGTGGACTGCCAAAAGAACCAATAGATCTGTTTTGGAAGAAGTGCAACCAGAGTGTTCCTTGAAGGCCAAGATGGCTAAGCTTCGTCTCTCCTACTTTGGACACATCTTCCGGAGAGAACAGTCGCTGGAGAAGGATGTCATGCTGGGTAAGATGGAGGGTCAGAGAAAAAGATGAAGACCCCCAACGAGATGGATCAGCCAGGTGGCATCATGGATGGCGTCAAGTGTGGCAGCAGTAGTGAGGTTGGCCCAGGATCGCACATTTTTTCATTCTGCTGTGCATGGTGTTGCTTTGAGTCGGTTCTGACTCGAAAGCACCTGACAACAACAAAAATATTGGTGTATTTTGAAATGACTTTTTTTTAAAATATATATTAGGGTAAATCTGGAGTCGTGGTGTGGCACTATAGGATAAGTGCATGACTTCAAGGTCAGCTTGACAGGGTTGGCTGTTCAAACTCACCAGCTGTACCTTGGAAACCCTATACTGGGTTGCTTTGAGTTGGCACCGACTAAATGGCACTTAACAACAACAGGGTATATGCTGTATGTTATTGAAATTCATTTCACCTGTTTCATTTTAAGGAGTCCTATGTGAGTTAGGCATTGGGTTGCTACCTGCAAGGTTGACAGTTCAAACTATGAAGCTGTTTGGTCATATAAAGATTAGTCTTAAAAATCTTATGAATTGCTATGAGTCAGCATCGACTCAGTGGTTTGGGGGAGTTTCAGTTTATGTTTTTCCAATATTGTTCTTATTAAGTGCTGTTGAGTCAGTTCCAAATCATAGCAACCCTGTATAGGGTTTTCAAGGAGCAATTGGTGGGTTTGAACCACCGACCTTGCCATTAATAGTCCAGTGAGTATCCTACAGTGCCACACCTGGATATTGAAAAATGTAAATTAAAATTTACAATATGACTTACATTATATTTCCACTGGACAGTTCTGGTCTAAATTTTAAAACATTGTATTCAAATAAATAGCATTAGAAACAGATTCCTCCTTCCATGGGTTATTTTCATGACTAAGAAGAAGTCTTTTGTGCATGATTCTTCCCATGAATAATGGGATAACCTTTCTTTTTGTTACTTCATAGGAACACTGTTTTTCTTAGGGTTTTGTTTTTTAATATGCACAGTAGATCAGTGAATATGTTGAATTTCATACTCAGAAGTGCATGTAATAGTGGTTTTATTAGATAAAGCAAAGATTCTTGACTCTCTAGCCATGGATATATTTCAGAAATTTATTTTAAATATTGAATATCTGGCCCATGATTGGAATTTAATAATTAATTGCTGTTTTCTTGGTTGAATTTCATTTCAAGTATATCCACAAAAATAATTTTATCAGATGTGTAGGAGGTAGGGGGAAAAACAACCAACCTTGTTTAAAATAGCCTTTAATGAAAACCAGATGAGGATTTAGATTTTGTACAGTAGAAAATTTATTAGATTAGTTTCAAGGCTTTTTTCCTCATTCTGTAGCTTGGTTTTATCTGCATTAACATTCTTACACTCACTTTGTAAATAATTGTTAGTTTCAGCTCAGGCTCCAAACTCCACCATCACAGCTCAGACTGGTGTTGGGGTGGCATCTGCAGTACACCTAAACCCCATGCAGTTGATGACAGTGGATGCATCTCATGCTCGACATATCCAAGGGATCCAACCAGCACCCATCAGTACACAAGGGATGCAGCCAGCTCCCATTGGGACACAGGGAATACAGCCAGCCCCAATTGGAACACAGGGAATTCACTCAGCAACCCCGATCAACACACAAGGACTACAGCCTGCTCCATTGAGTTCTCAGCAGCCACCAGCTGAAGGAAAAACTTCAGGTAATTTTAATGTTTTACTTGGAAAGTAGTGTTGATGTTCTGACAACTGGCTGGTTTTGTGGCCTCAGGTATTTTCTCTAAACCTTACATATTTTTTTGTAACACATATTGCTTAGGATATCCCTTCCAGGGTCATTGTAAGCATTAGAAGTAACATACTTTGCTTGATGGGGCATTTGCACATAGTTTGAAGCATTCTGCAAAGGGCTTTTAGTTCAGGGACCAAATTTATTTTGTACTGATAGTGCCATCATTCAGCTTATGCTTTTTTAAGGGTTCTGTGTAATGCTGTAAAGGAGCTCTGGTAGCGAACGTTACAAGTTGGGCTGCTAATCTCACGGTCAGCAGTTTGAAACTACTAGCAGTTCCACACAAGAAAAATGAGGCTCTCTGCTCCCATAAAGATTTACAGCTTTGGAAACCCTATACAGCATCACTATGAATCGGAACCGACCCCACAGCACATAATTAATCAATCACTCAATGTAAAGTTGTAAAATCTTATACTAATATTAGCTAATACTATGTCAGTACTTTTAAAAAGAAATACTAATAGAGTAGGCATTTTAAGAAAGGGAGTAAGTCATTATTGTGCTTTTAATATTAATGTGCAATTTCTCAGCTATAAAGAATTTTTCATCCAGGGTTTTGATTTTAAAGATTATAATTTGTGTTATCTGTAGTATAAAGATTTGTTAGTGCTACCACGTCGGTCCCAACTCACAGCGACCCTGTTCAGGATTTCCAAGGAGTAGCTGGTGGGTTAGAACATCCGACTTTATGATTCAAACTGACTTTGTGGTCCAGTGCTTATCCTACAGTGCCACACTGGACTCTCCAGTATGAAGAGAGCAATTTGGAACGAATTATTTTAATTGCTGTCTTGATGTTAAATTTCATTATTAAAATCAAAGTTTTTCTAGACTTTTAAGTTATTAAATGACTGTCATAGAAATGCAGTTGACCAAAAACATGACCCATAGTGACCCAAGTGGAAGAATTGTTGTTAAGTGCCGTCGAATCAGGTCTGACTCATAGTGACCCTGGAAAAATGTTGTACCTTTAATAGTATTTGCTAGAAAAGTCATTTTATTGTTTGAAATTTTAGCCATTTGAAATGTCCATTTTTTGTAGGTCTTCAGATCAACTAATTCTTGATTATGGTCATGCATACCAGTATTTTGATGCTCATTTAAAATATGTTATTGTTAGTGCCAATAGAGTCAATTCTGACTCAGCAAGCCTGTATAGGGTTTCTAAGGAGTGGCAGTGGTTAGCAGCAGTGCTTATCCTACAGTACCACATCAGTTTGGTTAAAATTAGTTATTAGTTGAATGGCTCCCCAGGATAGATCAGAGTGTTGGTACCAGTAGTATTAGGGACTTCTGGGGCAATTTGAAAAAATGTAGGAGCACATTTCTTGAATTATACTTTGGAGCATGTTGTCAAGCTAGCAGACCTTGTTTCCTGTCTATTTGTAACTCTTCTTTCATTTCTCAAATTTGAATAATAATGATAAAAATTATATAATAAAAAACATAAGGTACTCCTTAGAGTGAGATATTCTGTTTACTCTGTGTGCTTTATGTTCCTTAGCTCAATTATTAGTGACTTTGGCACTGTAGGATAAGCACTGGACCACAAGTTCAGTTTGAATCACAAGGATGGCAGTTAAAACTCACCAGCTGCTCCTTAGAAACCCTACACGGTGTTGATGTGAGTTGGAACTGACTCTATAGCACTTAACAACAACATGCTTATAGAGCAAAGAAAACGAATAGTTAATGATCATGTATCAGTAAACTTCATGGCTTCCCTACTTCATGATCTGCTTTTAAGCAGATAAACATTGTGCTCACATCCATTCTTTTCATGAAATTGCACAATCTTCACATAGGTATTCTAATGCCAGCAGTCTGATCCTTTTTATATGACTTCTGTGGCATTTTAGTAATAATGTTCCATCCATTTCCCTGTTTTCATTGTTTTTTCCTGGACCCTCCCCTTCTTTCAGCAGTGGTGTTGGCAGATGGAGCCACAATTGTAGCCAATCCTATTAGCAATACCTTCAGTGCTGCTACAGCAGCCACCACTGTAGTGCAGACCCACACCCAGAGTGTCAGCACCAACGCTCCAGCCCAGGGCTCATCACCTCGACCAAGTATACTCAGAAAGAAACCTGCCACTGATGGGTGAGTAGACTTAGTAATACTAACTAACACTTCCATTTCTGGATATAATTGGTATAAACAATAGACACTCGTCCATTGGTAATTGTTGTTGTAATTGGTTGCCCTTAAATTGATTCCAACTCATGGGAAAACTTTGCAGTAGGATTTTCAAGTCTGTGATATTTTGGAAGCAGGTTGCCAGGCCTGTTTTCCAAGGCCTCTTTAGGTGAATTTGAACCTAAGTTTGAACTAGTAGTTGAGTGCTTTTAACTCTTTGTGCTACCCAGGACTCTTCAGTGCTGGTGGTGGTTGTTGGTAAGTACCGTCAAGTCAGTTACAGCACATAATGACCCTGTATATGGATTCTGAGGAGTGGCTAGTGGGTTTGAACCATTGACCTTGCAGTTAGCAGTCCAGTGCAAATCTTGTAGCACCACACCAGGTACTTTATTCAATGCTGGTAGCAAAATCTAATTTGTCATCCTCTGTGCTGTTTTGTAATTTCCTCCAAATACCTTCCATCTTATTTTGATGCTTTCTGCATCATTCAATATTTTGCCCAAAGAGTCCTTCAGTATTTCAAGTCAAGGCTTGAATCTTTTCATTTCTTTCAACTTGAGAAATGCTAAGCATGTTCTTCCCTTTTGGTTTTCTAGCTCCAGGTCTTCACACATTTCATTAATATTTGACTTTATCTTCTCGAGCTGCCATTTGAAATTTTCTGTTCAGTTCTTTCACCTCATTTCTTCCATTTGCTTTAGCATCTGTACACTGGAGATCAAGTTTCAGAGTCACAGCTGACAACCATTTTGGTTTTTTCTTTTTACCTTGTCATCTTAATGACCTTTTGCTTTGTTTTTTGTGATGTTCTTGATGTTATCCCACAACTCTTCTGGTTTTTGATCGTTAGTGTGTAAATGCATCAAATCTGTTCTTGAGATGATCTCTAAATTCAGGTGGGAAATGTTCAAGGTCATATTTTGGCTTTTGTGGACGTGTTTTCATTTTCTTCACCTTCAGCCTGAACTTGGCATGAGAGTAGTTGATAATCTGTTCCACAGTCTATCAACTTGTTGTGGATGATGATATGAAGCTTTCCCACCATCTCTTTCCACAGATGTAATCAACTTGATTTCTGTGTATTTCATCTCATGAAGTCCATGTGTGTTTTATTTTATTTTACAAAGTTATTTGCAATGACTAAGCCATTGGTCTTACTAAACTCTTAACATGTTTTCTCCAGCATTATTTCTATCACCAAGGCCATATTTTCCAACTACTGATCCTTCTTCTTTGTTTCCAACCTTTGCATTCCAGTCACCTATAATTATCAATACATCTTGATTGCATGTTTGGTCAATTTCAGACTGAAGAAATTGGTAGACTCTTCAGTTTCATCATCACTGACTTCAGTGGTTGGTGTGTAACTTTGAATAGTAGTGGTACTAACTGGTCTTCCTTGTTGTTAAGTTGTTGTTAGTGTCATCTAGTCCATTCCAGCTCATAGCCACTCTGTATAGCGTTTCTGAGGAGCGGCTGGTGACTTTGAACTGCCAGCCTTACAGCTGTTTCTCCTCATTTTGAGTTGTGCCCTACCAACAAATGAAGGTCCTGAAGACTTCTCTTTTTGCGTCATTATAGTCAACTCCACTTTGAGGAGGCAGGTCTGCCTCAGACATATTTGAGTACTTTCCAACCTAAGGTGCACTTTTTCCAGCATCTTCCAGCACTATATCTGGCAATATTCTGGTGCTGTTCATTATATTTCAATATTGTGATGCTGACAGTGTTTCACTACTATTCATAAAATTTTCAGTGGCGCTCTGGTAGCTTAGTGGTTACGAATCGGGCTGCGAACCTCAGGGTCAGCAGTTTGAAACTACCAGTTGTTCCGCAGGAGAAAGATGAGGCTTTCTGCTCCTGTAAAGATTTACAGCCTTGGAAACCCTGTACAGGGTCGCCATGAGTCGAACTGACTCCACGGCACATAACAACAACAACAAAAGACGTAAGTAATCCATCTCTCCTTTCAAGTCTGTCTTAGTCTGGAAGCTCACCATGGGGGACCCTGCTGGCATTCAAAATACCAGTGGCATTTTATAGCTTATAGCAACATGCATGCCACCACAATGCATTAAATTGACAGTAAATTCTCACCAAATAGCTTTTTCCTAATGCGTCTGGGTAAGAGAAGATGCGGAGAAATGCTGATGGATTATATGATTCAGTTGTGAGTGATTGTTAACAGGTCTAATTGTGATTGTAAAAACTTGAAACTCTAATGTGGATATAAAATAAACCATCTCAAAAGCAGAAGGGGGCATTTCAGTACCATCAAGGAAGAAGAGCCAAGAGTGGAGTATGTCCTTCAGGCCCTGCATATTGATCCTCCTTGATTCAGGAAACAAAGCTGAGACACTAAAGGAGTGCCAGAGAAGGTGCAGCAGCAGAACTAAAGCTAGAACATGAGACAGAGCAAGTAAAACTGAGTGCTATTGGACAGAAAACTTGTTTGCAGAGTTGGGTGTCTCCAGGCACTTAATTGGGGAGCTAGGGCTGGGTGCCTTCAGGAGTGAACGTGTTCTTTGGACATTTACCAGTAACCCTAAAAGAGCTATGTAACATTGCCCAGGCAGAAAGAGGGCCTGCTAGTAGGCACAACTGAAGAGAACTGGAAGAACTGTGCCCTGAATTATAACCTGTTAACTTCCCTAATAAACCCTATAACCGTGAGTATGGTGTCTGAGTTCTGTGCAGCCACTGAGTGCTGGGAGAGGGATGATTGGTGCCATATTTTTGCATAAACTTGCTCAGAACATTCTTTTAATAAACAGATGTTACTGGGTTTTGGCCCTTTGGATAGTTAACAAATGAAATGTCTTGAAAATCCCCAAAACCTGTTTTCATGACCTTTGGTCTTGACTACTCTCTGTTTGCCCTGACTGGACCACTTCCACATCTTGGTGGTGGTGGTTGTTGTTAAGTGCCGTCGAGTCAGTTCCGACTCATAGCGACCCTGAACAGGGTTTCTGAGGCTGTAAATCTTTATGGGAGCAGAAAGCTTCATCTTTCCTCCCACAGAGCAGCTGGTAGTTTCAAACTACTGACCTTGCAGTTCGCAGCCCGATTCATAACCACTACGCTACCAGAGCTCCTGTCCACCACTCGGTAGCCATTGTTTTAATTGTGTTTTGTCTTCAGGATCATCATACTGGTAAAACCATGTTTCATCTCCTGTTACAATTCTTTAAAGAGATACTTCAAGATCTTGGTCCCACTTATTTAAAATTTCTACTGAAAGCTCTGCTCTAGTCTGCAGCTGCTCTGGGTGTAACAGTTTGGGCATTCTTGGATCAGAAATCTTACTCAAAAATTTCAGTCAGAATTGTTTAAGCTGAACCAATTGAGATATCTATGGTGTTGTCTATTGCTTCTGCTTTTAATTATCTGTCCTCTAAATTAGAGCATGAAAAGCCTTTATAGGCTTCATTTTCAACATCATCCCATCTCTTCTTAAATGGGGATATGCATTTGTAAGTTGCTGCTTTCTTTAGGGACATTGTCCCCATAAAACTAATTAATGCATCAGTGATTTCATCATTCTACCCAAATGTCATCATAAATTTGATGCTTGTTCTTGCTTAAATTTTTGCTGAATTCATGTTGATCTGATAGAGGCTGTTTTCAAACTGAGATCTTATTAATCTCAGTATTTCAAACTAGATCCTGTTGAGATATGTGATAACGAGTTAGTATGAGTTTATATTGGTACAAAAACATTTTGAAATTCATGCAGTTTTTTCATAGTATGCATTTTCCATAACTTTTTGAAGACCCCTGGTATATACTTATTACAGTGTGACATCTTACCATGTTATTTTGAAATGAATCCCAGAAGTCATGTCACTTCATTTGTATCTCTTTCGTCTGTTGTTAAGTGCCACTGAGTTGATTCCGACCCATAGCGACCCTGTATAGGGTTTCCAAGGAGCAGCTGGTGAGCTTGAACCACTGACCTTGCAGTTCAAACAATTTTGCAGCTGACGCATTAATGCACAGTACCACACCAGTACTCCATATAACTCTTTAGTGTCATCAAATGTCCAGTTATTGTTAAATTTTCAGTTGTCTCAAATGTCACACATTTTGTTTTGTTTTTATTTTCTTGAATCAATATTGAAATGGGTAAGCTTGCACACATATTGTGTGGTTAGTAGATAAATCTTATAAGACTATAAATATACAGATATCTTCCATATGTATTTCTTTGTTGTTGTTATGAACCCAGGAGTCGGTTCCGATTCGTAGCGACCCTGCATAGGGTTTCTGAGGATGCAAATCTTTAAGGGAGCAGAAAGCCTCATCTTTCTCCCACAGAACAGCTGGTAGTTTCGAACTGCTGACTGTGAGGTTAGCAGCCCATTTTGTAACCACTATGCTACCAGAGCTCCTTCAATTGAAGAAGCTTGGTCTTAGACTTCTTCACTCTCTCTGGATTTTGCTGATTGAATCTTCATAGTGTAGTTTTACTTCATTTTCCCTCCACATTTCTGTAACTTATAACTGAATCTAAAGTCTTGATTAGAATTACCTTTTCTTTTTTCTGACAAGACTAGTTTGTTGTTGTTGTTGTTAAGTGCTGTCAAGTCGATTCCGATCCATAGCAACCCTGTATAGGGTCTCCAAGGAGCAGTTGGTGAGCTTGAACCACCAACCTTACAATTCAGATGACTTTACAGTCTAACACATTAGCTCACAGCGCCACACCAGGACTCCAAAACTAGTTTGTAGGTAGTGTTATTTAGTCTTTTACTGGAGACGTGAACATCTACCTAGTGGTCATCTTTTTTGAGATGTTAGCTTCCTTGATGCTCATATCCAATCATTGTTGTTCGTGTTAGCTGCTGTCTTTTGAGTTGGCCCATGAATCACAACAAAATGTAGCCCAATCCTGTACTGTTCCCATGATTGCCATTTTAAAGTGCTATCGAATTGTTCCCAACTCATAACAACCCTGTATAGGGTTTCTAAAGAGCACCTGGTGGGTTTGAGCCACCAACTGTGAACCTTGTAATTAAGAGTCCAGTGCTTATCCTATAACACCACACCAGGACTCTGTCCCCATGATTAGTTCGGAGTACGGATGGTAGAATTGCCTGCACGCAGAAGTTCTGCATTTGATTTCCAGTATACTGCATGTGCAACCACCACCCCATCTTTCAGCAGGGTCTTGTGTGTTGCATTAAGGCTGAACAAATTTCAGTGAAACTTCTGAATTAATAGAAGGAAATAATCTGGAGAGATCTACTCCTAAAATCAATGAAAATCTTAATGGATCACAGTGTTCCAAGTCATAACCAACCATAAGATTAGTTTTTAGGAATTGAAAAATGGTATATTCTAGTCCTAGCCAGTTTCATTCAAATTCACTCTCATCTGGCATTTGCCCTCACCGCTCTAAGCCTGCTTCCATGTTGCTAAACTCAATGGTTAATTTTCAGTTCTAGCTTTACTTGGCCTCACTATAATATTAACTAATGCTTGACTATTAACCAAAAAGTTGGCAGTTCAAATTCACTTACAGATACCTCAGAAGACAGACCTGTTGATCTGCTTATTAAAGGTCACAACCTTGAATATCCTGTGGAGTATTTGTACTTTGCACATATGGGATTACCATGAGTCAGAATCAACTCAACAGTAACAGCAGTAATATGATACATTTTTCAAAATGTCACAGTTATCATGTCTGACCTCCAGCTTCACAAGGGGGAAGAAGAATCCAATTCCACATCAGCAGAGGTCAGACATGCCTGCATTCTCCTTTCTTTACCCTATCCTGATACCAAACACTCCTCCCACACCTCTATTTTTCTGCTGGGTTTGATAATCTCTTGCATTGGCCACACAGAACTCACAGACAGTACTTATGATGGGGTTTATTAAGGAAGTTAATGGTACAATTTAGGTTCAGACAACTCTCAGTATAGCATTTCTCCGTTCATGATTGCCTCTTCTCATCCTTGCCGTAGGCATGCCTCTCTCTGGTCTTCATCCTCTCAGCTTGTGGCCCCTTGACCTCTGTCCTTCTCAGACAAGTAGTACAAATCTTTAGCACTTTGGATAAATGTCCAAAGAGGCACATTCTGCAAGACAGCCTATTGTCTGAAAACACTTACCTTTACTCTGTCCAGGTCGGAAAGCCCTGCTACTCTGTCATTCCATGCAGCTTCCTTTGCTATCAGGCAGGGAATCTCATGTTCACTCATGGCTCGTCTTTCTTGATGGTCCTCAGATCTTTCTGTTTCTCTTTCTGAAATGACAAAACTAACCAATCCTTGTGTTAGAGTATGAGTTACCAGGGCCAAGGATAGCAAAGCTATGCTAAGTAAATTCACTTCCCTCACAATTGAACACTTAATCCTTGATTAATAAATTATTTTTCAGTTGCATTTCAGAAACTACCTCAACTATGTATAAATGCTTAAGCATATTAATGGTTATAAACACATGTTGTTGTTAAGTGCCATCAAGTCATTTTCAACTCTTAGTGACCCAGTGTAGGGTTTCCAAGGAGTGTCTGGTGAGTTTGATCTGTACCTGGACCAAGAGGCAGTTGTTTGAACAGAACATGGGAACACTTAATGGTTTAAAATTAAGAAAGGTGTGAGACAAGGTTGTATTCTTTCACCATACTTATTCAACCTGTATGCTGAGCAAATAATATGAAAAAAAAAACACCATGGCATCAGGATTGGAGAAAGACTCATTAACAACCTGCGATATGCAAATGAGACAACCTGGCTTGCTGAAAGTGAAGAGGACTTAAAACATTTACTGATCAAGATCAAAGAGCACAGCCATCGTTATTGGTTATATTTCAATGTAAAGAAAAAAAAAAATCCTCACCACTGGACCAATAAACAACATTCTTATCAACGGAGAAAAGACTGAAGTTGTCAAGGACTTGATTCTTCTTGGATCAACTATCAACACTCATAGAAGCAGCAGTAAAGAAATCCATCAACATATTGCATTAGGCAAATCTGCTGCACAAGACCTTTTTAAAGTGTTGAAGAATAAAGATGTCAGCTTGAGGACTAAGGTGTGCCTGACCCAAGCCATGGTATTTTCAATAACCTCATGCATGTGAAAGCTGGACAGTGAATAAGGAAGACCATAGAAGAATTGATGCTTTTGAGTTATGGTGTTGGAGGAGAATATTGAAAGTGCCATGGGCTGCCAAAAGAACCAATACATCCATTTTGGAAGAAGTGCAGCCAGAGTGCTCCTTGGAGGCCAAGATGGCCAGACTCTGTCTCTCATACTTCAGACATATTGTCTGAAGGACCAGTCACTGGAGAAGGATGTCATGTTTGGTAAGGTGGAGGGTCAGAGAGAAAGGGGAAGACCCCTAATGAGATGGATTGGCCAGGTGGCAGCATCAATGGCCTCAAGCGTGGCAACAGTACTGAGGTTGGCCCAGGATCAGGCAGTGTTTTGTTCTACTGTGCATAGGGTCGCTATGAATCGGTGCCAACTCGAGGGCACTTAACAGCAACAACAACCTTGTGCTTCAAACCTACCTTGCTGTCCTGTGCTTATCTTGCAACACCATACCAGGACTCCTATAAATGCATATATATGTTTAAATTATAATATTGCTATATTGGGAAGATGAGGGAAGCAAAGGCGGTGGTCGCATTATAATCCTCATCAACCTTAATGACTGAAGAAACTTTAAAACAAGGCCACGAGAACCAAAATATGACCTTGAATATATCCTACATGAATTTAGAGACTATCTCAAGAACAGATAAGATTGATGGGTTAGACACTAGTGACCAAAGACCAGAAGAGTTGTGCCATGACATCAGCATCATACAGGAAGAAAGCAAAAGGCCAATAAAAAGACAGGAAAGAAAGAAAAGGCAAAAATGATTTTAAGAAGAGTCTCTGAAGCTTGCTCTTGGACATAGAGTAGCTAAAACAAATGGAAGAAATGAGAAAGTAAAAAAGCTGAACAAAAAATTTCAAAGGGTAGCTCTAAAAGAACAGTCGACTATTATAATGAAGTATGCAAAGACGTGGAGTTAGAAAACCTAAAGAGAAAAATATGCTAAATATTTCTCAAGCTGAAAGAACCAAAGGAAAAATTCAAACCTCAGCTTACAGTATTGAAGGAATGGTAAAATATAGAATGATACAGAAAGCATCGAAAGAAATAATTCGGCTTCTCAGATGATTTGATCAGTATATAGACAGAATAAGTATAATGAAAAGATACACGGAGTCACTGTACTTAAAAAAAAAAAAAGGTTGATGTTCAGCTATTTCAAGAAGTACCATATGATCAAGAACTGATGATACCAAAAGAACAAGTCCAAGCTGCACTGAGGCACTGGCGGGAAACAAGGTTCTGGGATTGCACAGAATGCAAATTGAAATCTTTCAACAAAATGCTCCAGTACTGGTAGGTAGTGTTCACTCATGTATGCTAATTGGAAGAGACATGTATTTGTTTCCATTCCAAAGAGAGGTGACACAACAGAATGTGGAAAACATTGAACAATATCATTAACATTACATGTAAGTAAAATTTTGCTGAAGATCATTCAAATACTGTTGCAGCAGTACATTTGACAGAACTGCACAAAATTAAAGCTGGATCAGAATAGGATGTGGAAAGAAGGACATCATTGCTGACATCAGATGAATAGTGGCTGAAAACAAAGAATACCAGAAAGATATTTACTTGTGATTTATTGACTATGAAAAGGTTTTCAACTGTGTGGATCGTGACAAACTAGATTACATTGCGAACAGTGGATATTTCAGAACACTTTATTGTGGTCATGAGGAACCTGTGCATAGACCCAGAGGCAAGTATTAAAACAGAACAAGGAGGGATTGAATGATTTAAAATCAGGAAAGGTATGCCCCAGGGTTGTATCCTTTTACCATACTTGTTCATTCTGTATATGGATTTTATATTAAGAAGAACGTGGCATATGAATAGGAGGAAGACTCATTAACAACATGCAATATGCAGGTGATACAGCCTTGCTTGCTGGAAGCAAAGAGAATTTAAAATATTGACTGATTAGGATCAAAGGCTACAGCCATCAGTATGGATTGCACCTCAATGCAAAGAAAATAAAAGTATTCACAACGGGAACAATAAGTAACATCATGATAAATGGAGAAAATATTGAAGTTGTTGTTTCCATAATCAACATTCATGGAAACAGCAGTCAAGAAAGCAAATGATATTGCGCTAGGCAAATGTGCTGTAAAAGACTTCTTTGAAATATTAAAAAGCAAAAATGTCAGGTTGAGGACTAAGGTGCCCCTTACTAAAGCCGTGGTATTTTCCTTAGCCTCATATTCATGTGAAAGTTGTGCAGTGAACTAAGAAGAATCGATACATGTGTATTATGGTGTTGGAGAAGAATATTCAAAGTACCAAGGACTGCTATAAGAACAAACAAATCTGTCTTGGAAGCAATGCAGCCAGGATGCTCCTTAGAAGCCAGGATGGCAAGACTTCATCTCTCATACTTAGGACATGTTATCAGAAGGAACCAGTCCCTGAAGAACATCATGCTTGGTAAAGTGGAGGATCAGTGAAAAAGAGGAAGACCCAATGAGATGGATTGATGCAATGGCAGCAGCAGTGGACTCAAACTTAACAATTATGAATATGACACAGGATCAAACAGTGTTTCATTCTGTTATGCATAGGGTCACTAATACCGTTGACTCAGAGGCACCTAACAACAACAACCCTAATAGATAATGAATGTCAAAAATTGAGTAATCAAAATTAATAGTATATGCATAATATGTAAAGAGATGTGGCATGTTAGAAGCAGCAGCTGGTTGCTTTCTGGAAGGAGACTGGCAGGAAGTAAGGAGGGATAGAGCAGTGACCTTGAATGCCTTTTAATGCTATTTTGCTTCTTAAATAATGAGCATGTGTTATTTTGATAAAATAATTTAGAATATACATAGCCAATATAGTGCTTTTCTTTGCCATAGGTATGCTTGGCACATGAATGTGTTGTCTGCTTATCCTCTGATGCTCTTTGACTCCTCTTTCCTCATTTGTCTGTCTCTCAGAATGGCAGTTCGGAAAACACTCATTCCTCCTCAGCCTCCTGAAGTGGCCAGTCCTCGAGTGGAAAATTCTTTGCGGAGCACATCCGGCTCACCTAGACCTTCAGGGTGAGCAAGGCATAAATTGTGTTACCTTGTTGCTTTAAAGTGCATAATTGGGAAAGTTTTCTGATAAGTGTGTCGAATTTTGCATAATTTGTTCATGTGCAGATTTTTAAATCTACGTTCTAGCTGTGTGGCTCGAGTATGCTTCTCAGCCTCTCTGGATGAAATGTGTGTATTTATAACATCTCAGAATTCTTATGTATTTAAATGTAATGATGGATTCAAATACTTAGAACAAGTACCTTGTTCAATAATTGCTGGAAAAAAAGGCATCACAACATACTTAGTTTATTGATTTTTCCTTATTTTCTTAATTTTTAAAATCTTAATCCCAAAAGTAATATTATTTCAAGAAGGAAGATCAGGCAGTATAAAAATATTTAAAGTATAAAATGTGAAAATATTAATATGCTTAGATCTACATCTTCATAAAACTTTTAAGGATAAAATTATGGAATGCCTGAAGCTTACCAGCCACTTCTTGGAAACCCTATACAGGGTCGCTATGGGTTGGAACCTGACTTGGTGTCACTTAACAAAAGCAATGACAAGTATTCAATTGTTTTTAGGTAATTCTGGTGTGGCGTTGTGGGTTAATGTGCCAGACTGCAAAGTCATTTGAACTGCAAGGTCGGCAGTTCAGGCTCGCCAGTCACTCCTTGAAAACCCTATGCAGGGTCGCTATGGGTTGGAACTGACTCGATGGCACTTACAACAACAACAATAGTTTGTTTACCCATTCTTCCATTGATGAGCATTAGGTTGTTTCTATCTTTTTTCTATTGTGGATAGTTCTGTTATGAAAACAGGTGCCATATATAGATATAAATATATATATTTATATATTGGGGAGTCCTGATGTGGTATTATGGAATAATGTACTAAACTACAGGGTCTTTTGAACTGCTATCTGTGGTTCAGACTTACTAGCCGCTCCTATACAGGTTCCCTGTGAATCAGAACCAACTCAGTGGCGCTTGCCAACAACCATATATATTAGAGTCACAGCTTTTACTTCTCTAGGATATATAAAAAGTATATGGCATTTCTATTTTCTATTTACAGCTTTTTAGAGCAGCAACATAACTGTTTACTGCAGTTGTTTTTTGTTAAGTGCCATCGAGTTGCCTCCAACCTATAGCGACCCTAAATAGGGTTTCCGAGGAGCAGCTGGTGAGCTTGAACCTCCAACCTTGCAGTTCAAACAGTTTTGCAGTTTTGCACATTAACCCACAGTGCCACACCAGGACACCGTTTTCTGCAGTAGTTGGTAGTAGGATAACTGTTGTTGCAGGAGATTATAATCATTAAGATGAAACAAAGTGTATTAAACGTTTATTTAATGTAAAGCTGATGATCTTGTCTGCAAACCGTCACTCAATTCATAATACAAAGTTTAAAAAAAAAAAAAGAGTAAAGCATTTTTGGCAATGACATATTAGACAAGGGACAAAGCTCTACAATTTATAGATGGTCTCAACAACAGAAAGACAAATCATTCTATTAAAACACGGGCAGAGAACGTGAACAGATGCCTCATCAAAGAAAACACTCAGGTGGGCAACAAACACATAAAGAAATGTTGACAATCATTACCACTGTTGTTGTTAAGTACTGTTGAGTTGATTCCAACCCATAACATCCCTGTTAGCCACTAAAGATACAAATCAAAAGATATCATCTCACGCCAGCAGTAATAGCAAAGTTAAAAGAAAAAACAAAAAACAGTATACAACAAATGCTGTTGATAGTGTAGAAAGCTAGGAACCCTCATCTATTACTGATGGAACTGTAAAATGGTACAACTACTTTAGTTTTAGAGCCCAAAACTACTCTGTCTCTCCATGCCACTGCCTCTGCCATTGTCTCTGCTGTTGCTGCTTTTCTAGATAGGGATCTCATGCTCCCCTTCTTGATGGTCCTGGGATCATCAGTTCCTGAAATGAAAGTTTAGCTGCTCCCTGCTTTAGCTACACATCTTCTACAATTACAGTTGTGACTGTCACAATTAATCTTGCTAACAATTACTCACAAAATCCTATCACCATAACCCCCTCTCCTTTAACCAGATCCATCTGGAAATGAGGAAAACTATTCAGTGGGGATTCTACCTTACCCCCACCCCCCAAGTCTAAAACCAAATACACTCATGAAAGCTTGTAAACTAGCCACTTTGTGCCTTTATAGCCCGCCCCATTCTTATAGTTAATGTAACTATCTAAGTTAGGTCAAATGGATACTTGCTGCAAGTTTGGGAGTTCATACACACCTCCCTGCACTTTAGATCAGCTGTCTGCTTGACTCTCAGCTTTAGCCCCCAGGGGCTACATTGCACCCATGGGCTCAGGAATTCATACATCTTCCTAAACTTCAGACCAGCCAGCCCTTCCTCTTCTCTCTTTCATCTCAAGATCAACAGGTACCAATGGAACATGGCCAAACTCACCCATGTCAATGAAGATTGCTGCACTTCCCCCACTTTCACTCACAAGTAGACCCAGGTGATCACCAGTGAGCATACTAGTCCTAAAAGGAAATTTTCCCTGATGGGCTGACTTTTCTTGTGTTGATGCCTACAAAGAGTCTTGACTCTCCTGTTGAAATCTTTTGATACACAGTAGAGGTACCAGTCATCTAGTTTGTCTTCTGCTGTGTGTGTGTTTTCACTTAGTATTTGATAGTTCATTTATGCCATATATTAGAGCTGGTATATTTGTCTCTCTACCACTCATCTGTCAGTTTGCTGTACTGTGGTGCCTTACTTATTGCTGTGGCGCTAGAAACTGTGCCACTGGTATCTTAAACGCTTGGTTTACCCATGGTGGACAGGTTTCAGGAGACACCTTCCACACTAAGACAGATGAGGAAGAAACAGAGGCAGACTGCTTCTGAATGTTTAACCACTGAAAGCCTTATGAGTAGTAGCAGAACATTGTCAGATACAGTACCCAAAACTGAAAGCATTATGAATAGCAGCAGCATATTGTCAGATGTAGTGCTGGAAAATGAACCTTTTATGTTGATAAATACTCAAAAACAACTGAGAAAGAGCTGCCTCCACAAAGTAGATTAGACGGGAATAGACTAAAACTTTCAGGATGCTAAAAATGTGGAGAAACAACTGTGTACATCCATTAATAATTTCAACATGGAAATTATGAAGTATGAATCTAGGAAAATTAGAGTTGTCAAAAATGGAAATGGAATGCATAATAAAGATCCATATCCTAGGCATTGGTGGTGGTGGTGATAGTGTGCCATGGAGTTGGTTCTGACTCATAGCAACCCTGGATAGGATTTCTGAGGCTATAAATCTTAGTGGGAGCAAAAAGCCTTATCTTCTCCTGCGGAATAGTAGGTAGTTTCGACTGCTGACCTTAAGGTTAGCAGTCCAACTCATAACTGCTACAGTACCAGAGCTCCTTAGGCATTGCTGTTAGGTGCCATTGAGTCATTACCAACTCATAGCGACCCTATGCACAGTAGAACGAAACACTGCCTGATACTGAGCCAACCTCACTACTGTTCCCACACTTGAGTCCATCGATACTACCACTTGGCCATTCCATCTCCCTGGGGGTCTTCCTCTTTTTCTCTAACCCTCCACCCTACCAAACATGATATCCTTCTCTAGCAACTGGTCCGTCCTGACAATATGTCCGAAGTATGAGAGACGAAGTTTGGCCATCTTGGCCTCCAAGGAGCACTCTGACTGTACTTTCTCCAAAATGGATCTATTGGTTCTTTTGGCAGCCCATTGCACTTTGAATATTCTCCTCCAATACCATAACTCAAAAGCATCAATTCTTCTATGGTCTTCCTTATTCACTGTCCAACTTTCGCATGCATATGAGGTTATTAAAAATACCATGGCTTGGGTCAGGCACACCTTAGTCCTCAAGCTGACATCTTTACTCTACTACACTTTAAAAAGGTCTTGTGCAGCAGATTTGCCTAATGCAATATGTTGATGGATTTCTTTACTGCTGCTTCTATGAGTGTTGATAGTTGATCCAAGAAGAATCAAGTCCTTGACAACTTCAGTCTTTTCTCCGTTGATAAGAATGTTGTTTATTGGTCCAGTGGTGAGGATTTTTGTTTTCTTGACATTGAGATGTAATCCATACCGAACGCTGTGCTCTTTGATCTTGATCAGTTTTAAGTCCTCTTCACTTTCAGCATGCCAGGTTGTCTCATCTGCATATTGCAGGTTGTTTATGAGTCTTCCTCCAAGCCTGATGCCACGTTTTTCTTCATAGAACCCAGCTTCTCAGATTATTTGCTCAGCATACAGGTTGAATAAGTATGCCGAAAGAATACAACCTTGTCTCACACCTTTCTTAGTTTTAAACCATTCAGTGTTCCCATGTTCTGTTCGAACAACTTGGTCCATGTACAGATTCCTCATGAGCACAATAAAGTGTTCTAGAATACTCATACTTCACAATATTGTCCATAGTTTGTCATGATCCACACAATCGAAAGCCTTTGCGTGGTCAATAAAGCACACAGGTAAACATCTTTCTGATATTCTCTGCTTTCAGCCAAGATCCATCATACATCAGCAATGATATCCCTCATTCCACGGCCTCTTCTGAATCCAGCCTGGGCTTCTGGAGGTTCTCTGTCAGTGTATGCTTGCAGCCATTTCTGTATTACCTTTAGTAAAACTTTACTTGCATGGGATATCAAAGATATTGTCTGATAATTTCCGCATTCCGTTGAGTCACCTCTCTTTGGAATGGGCACAAATATGGATCTCTTCCAGTCAGTTGGCCAGATATTTGTCTTCCAAATTTCTTGGCAGAGGTGAGTGAGTGCCTCCTGTGCCGCCTCACTTTCTTGAAATATTTCTATTTTTATTCCATCAATTCCAGGTGCCTTGTTCTTTGCCAATTCCTTCAATGCACCTTGGACTTCCTCCTTCAGTATCATTGGCTCTTGAACATATGCTACCTCTTGAAACAGTAGAACATTAACGATTTCCTTTTGGTACAGTGACTCTGTGTATTCCTTCCATCTTCTCTTGATGTTCTCTGCATCATTCAATAATTTGCCCAGAGAATCTTTCAATAACGAAAGTCGAGACTTAAATATTTTCTTCAGTTCCCCCAGCTTGAGAAATGCTGCGTGTGTTCTTCCTTTTTGGTTTTCTGATTCCAAGTCTTTGCACATTTTGTTGTAATATTTGGCTTTATCTTCTTGAACTGATCTTTGAAATTTTTTGTTCAGCTCTTGGACCTTCTCATTTCTTCCATTTGCTTTAGTAGTGCTGCACTGGAGAGCAAGTTTCAGTGTCTCTTCTGGCATCCATTTTGACTTTTTCCTTCTTTCTTGTCTTCTTAATGACTTTGCTTTCTTAATGTATGATGTTGTTGATGTCATCCCACAACTCTTCTGGTCTTTGGTCTTTAGTGTTTAATGTATCAAATCTGTTCTTCATATGATCTCTGAATTCAGGTGGGATATATTCAAG
>NW_006408881.1:375770-383310 GCF_000296735.1 Chrysochloris asiatica
TAATGATCAATACATCTTGATTGCATGTTTGATCAATTTCAGATTGAAGAAGTTGGTAGAATTCTTCTATTTCATCCTCACTGGCTTTAGTGGTTGGTGCGTAAATTTAAATAATAGTGGTATTAACTGGGCTTCCCTGTAGTCGCATGGATATTATCCTGTCACAATGTTGTACCTCATGAGTGGTCTGGATTTGTTCTTTTTAACAATGAATGCAACATCATTCCTTTTCAATTTGTCATTTCCGGCATAGTAAACCATATGCTCATCAGATTCAAAATGGCCAATACCAGTCCATTTCAGCTCACTAATGCCTAAGATGTCGATGCTTATGCGTTCCGTTTCATTTTTGACAACTTCCACTTTTCCCAGAGTCATACTTCTGATTTTCAATGGATGTTTACAGCTGTTTCCTCTTCATTTTGAGTTGTGCCCCATCTGCAAATGAAGATCCCGCGGGCACTACTCCTGTGGGCTTTACTCCATTCGCATCATCACGGTCAACTGTACTTTGAGGAGGCAGCTCTTCCCCAGTCGCATTTTGAGTGCCTTCCAACCTGAGGGGCTCATTTTCTGGCACTCTGTCTTACAATGTTTCTCTGCTATTCATAAGGTTTTCAGTGACTAAATATTCAGAAGTTGTTCGTCACTCCTTCTTCCTAATCTGTCTTCAAGGCTTTCAGCTGTATAGTGTGACAAATTATATATCACATGGTGAAGAATGGGTATTTCAGAGCACTTAATTATGCTGATGAGGAACCTGTATATAAACCAAGAAACAGTGTTAGAACAGAATAAGAAGATACTGTTCTGTATCCTTACACCATACTTACCCAATCTGTATGCTGAGAAAATAATCCAAAAAGCTTGATTGTATGACAAAGAATGTGGCATCAGGATTGGAAGGAAGACTCATTAGCAACCTGCAGTATGCAAATGATAACAACTTTGCTTGCTGAAAGTGAAGACAAATGCAGTCTTCATTATGTATTGAACCTCAACATAAAGAAAGCAAAATACAAAATATTCAAATGAAGAAAAGATTGAAATTGTTAAAGACTTCATTTTGTTTGGATCCACCATCAACACTCTTGGAAGCAGTAGTGAAGAAATAAAACGATGTACTGCATTAAGCAAATTTGCTGCACAAGATTCTCTTTAACGTGTTTAAGAGCAAAGATATCAGCCTGACCCAAGCCATGGTAATTTCAGTAACTTCAATCAATAAGAAAGATTGGAAAATAGATACATTTGTATTATGGTGTTGAAGAAGATTATTGAAACTACTTTGGACTGCCAGAAGAAAAGTTGAATCTATGCTGGCAAAAGTATAGCCATAATGCTATTATAGAAGCCAGAATGGCGAGACTTCATCTCTCATACTTTGGACATGTTATTAGGAGGGACCAGTCCTTAGAGTAGGACATCATACTTGGTGAATTGGAGGGTCAGTGAAAAAGAAGACAAGGAGATGGACGATTGACAGTGGCAGCAATGGGTTCAAACATAGCAATTTTGAGAATGATGCAGGACCCAGCAGTTTCATATGTTGTGCATAGGGTTGCTATGAATTTTAATTGACTTGAAGTCACCTACCAACAATAGCAAATTTGTCTGTGTTTTTTCCTTGCTGATGTTTATATATCTTACTTTTAGGTCTTGAGTTCATTTTGTATGTTATGAGAGACATAGATCCTGTTTAATTGTTTTTGCTGATGGATATCCAGTTTTGCCAGTATCATTTGTTTAAAAAGATTATCTCTTCCTTACTTAATTGGTTTCCGCCCTTTGTCAAAAATCAACTGCCCATACATGGTTGGCTTTACTTCTGAGTTCTTAATTCTTTTCCACTGGTGTACATGTCTGTCATTGTTCCAGTACCAGACTGTTTTGAATACCATGGCTGTGTAGTCTGTTTTGAGATTAGGAAGTGAGAGGACTCCTACTATATTCTTCATTAGTGGTGCTTTTTACTTTGTTTTGTTGTATGCGGTCAAGTCAGTTCCATCTCATCATGACCTTATATAGGGTTTCTGAGAGCAACTGGTAGGTTGGAACTGCCAATCTTGCTTTTTATCCTATAGTGCCACACCAGGGTGCTTAACCAGGGTCTATTTCCTTCCCGTATAAAGTTGGTGATTAGTTTTTCCATCTCATTTAAGAATGATATTGGAATCTGGATCAAGATTGCATTATATATGTAGATTGCTTTGGATTGTATTGATATTTCACAATGTTAAGTTTTCTATTTCTAATGTATTGAGCATTTTTATCAGGAATCAATGTTGGATTTTGTCAATACCCTTTTTTGCATCAATCAATATGATCATGTGGTTCTTTTCCTTTATTTTATTTATGTAGTGGATTCTGTTAATAGTTTTTCTAATGCTGAGCCACTCTTGCATACCTGGTGTGAATCCCATTTGGTCATGATGTTGGTATGTTATTGGATTTTGTTATCTAGAATTTTGTTGAGAATTTTTGTGTCTCTGGTCTTTAGGAATATTGGTCTATAATTTTCTTTTTTTAATGATGTCTTTACCTGGTTTTAGTATCAGGGTTATGCTCACTTCATAAAATGAATTTGGGAGTATTCCATCATTTTCTATACTATGAACTAGTTTGAGTAGAATTGGTATCAACTTTTCTCTGAATGTTTGGTAGAATTTGCAACTGACACCTTCAGGGCCCAGAGCTTTTTTTGTTGAGAGTTTCTTAATGATTTGATCAATTTCTTCTTTTGTTAAGGGTCTGTTCAAATTTTCTACTTAAGTCTGTGTTAATTTGGGTAGGTGATGTGTTTCCATGAAATTGTCCATTTCTTGTAGGTTTTCAAATTTGTTGGAGAACAGTTCTTATAGCTTTGTTATAATCCTTTTTTAGTTCCATTGGGTCTGTTGTGATATCACCCATTTAATTGCTTATTCATGTATTTTTTGCATCTTCTTCTTTTCCTTTCTGCAAAATGTTTTGCAGAATGACCATATCATTTTTAATTCCTCCCAACAATGTGTAAGAGGTACTTTCTTCCTGCAACCAATTTTCAGCAAAAGGAGCAAATACAGGTTTACTGTTACTTTCTGAGGGAGCTTCAGAAAGTTTGTGGAAAAAATCTATTATCTCTTCATTCCATTTTCCATGAAATTTTTGAAGCTTTCTCCTATTTGATGAAATATTTCCTTCTTTAAGAAATCATTTTTGTTAAGAATTTGTAATGATATGATATGTTACTTATAAAATTTTTTAAATGTATATTAATTGCAAACAAAATATTTTTAGCTAATTTATATTTCTCTGAGAAACTACTCTGGATAGAGGACTTACTGTGAAAAATTGAATTTATTTTCAATTTATATTCTTTTGTACTATTTGGATCACTGTTGAGTATGAATTACTTGTTTTTTAAGAAATTGATTTGCAGAAAATTACATAGGAAGTTTTTGGGGTTTTGTTTTTAGAAAACTCCCAAAACAGCATATACACTAAGGAACTCTAGGAGAAAAATATACTAATGTAATGGAAGCTGACTGTACTTTGGTAGGGAGACTTTGAGTATTGTCTTTATAATATTTTTTGTTTTCTAAGTTAGTTTTATTTCTGTTTATAATAGCTAGGTAGGGGAGGGAGACAAATAGGAAATATTTTTAAAACCTGAATGTTTCTTTAAATTTGTCTTTAAAAGCTAATTTAATTTTAACTTTTAGAATCAAGGATTAGAATTATCAGATGTATTGTGTGCTATGCAAAAATAATTGGAATAGTATCCACCTGAGATATTTCAGGTTGAGGTTGTTCTGTTTTGTTTGTTATGTATGCTTTCTTTTATGTTTCAGTGCCAAGCCTAAATCAGAAATCCACGTGTCTATGGCTGCTCCAGTCACTGTGTCTGTGGAGACAGTATCTAATCAAAATAATGACCAGCCCACTATTGCAGTCCCTCCTACTATGCAGCAGCCTACACCAGCCATTCCAACCATGATTGCAGCAGCTAGTCCGCCTTCACAGTCATCGGTCACCCTTTCAACCATTTCTGGAGCAGTCCACATCACTCCTCCCATTACTACTATTGCAGCTGCCCCACCACCATCGGCAGCTGTGGGCAGCACCACTCACTCCTCTGTTTTGGGCCCGCCTGTTACTGAGATAAAAGTTAAAGAAGAGGTGGAACCAATGGACATCATGAGGCCAGTTTCCAGTAAGTTCACTCACAGAATACTCTTAATTAGCAGTGCTTCTTCCCCAACTCCTTAATCCTAATTTTAAATTATCATTAAAATTCTCTTCAGAGTTTGCGTTTATCGAAGGACTTGGTCCCCTTGAATGGTGTATTTGCTTTTCTTATATTATTTTTCATAAGTGAAAGATGCATTCAATTCCTTCTAAAAGCTAAAACCATTTGTGCTGTTTTATAATTTTAATTACTTACCCAAATCATAAAAAGATTAATATTTCTCCATGGATATTTTTGTTTGCTTTTATTCACTAAGAAAATACAGTCATATATCATTTAACGCCCATCATGATGATGTTACTTGCCATCGAGTCTGTTCTGACTCATAATGACCCTATTTTCAAGGAGCAGCTGGTAAGTTTGAACCACCAACCTCACGATTAGCAATCCAGTGCTTATCCTACAGCGCCAAAACCAGGACTCCATCATAGGTTCCATGGAATAGGACATTATGTGACTTAGACTTGTACAAAAATTTTATTACATACAATCAGTCCCCAGATTATGAGCAAATTCCATTCCTAAATCTATCGTTTCGTGGAATTTATACATAAGTACTGTTCAGTTCTAAAGTCAGTTAAGTATTTGTCTTAGTATATAGTGTAGCTTTCTCTCCATAAATACATTAGAGAAACACTTCTAGATGCACTAAAGCATCTGTAACATAGTTAAGTTGTTGTTAAGTGCCGTTGAGTCGGCGACCTGCGTATGGTTTCCAAGGAGTGGCTGGTAAGCTTGAACTGTAGACCTTGTGGTTCAAACCAACCTTGTGGTCCAGTGCTTTATCCCACAGCACCACACCAGAACTGCTGAATGACTGGTGGGTTTGAACAGCAACCCTTTCAGTCAGCAGTCCAGTGCTTATCCTACAACACCACACCAGGACGTAGATACACATATCTAGGAGCTCTGGTAGCGTAGTGGTTACGAATCAGGCTGTGAGCCACAAGTTCAGCAGTTCAAAACTATCAGCTGTTCTGCGGGAGAAAGATGAGGCTTTCTGCTCCCATAAAGATTTACAGCCTCAAGAAACCCTGTTCAGAGTCTCTATGAGTCGGAACCGACTCCACGGCACATAACCACCACCATTCTATATCTATATATCTATATCTATATATCTATATATATATATGGTAGTGGTGTTCTGTGGAGTCAGTTCCAACTCATAATGACCCCGTCTAGGGTTCATCTTTCTCCTCGGAACGGCTGCTGGTTTCAAACTACTGACGTTTAGGTTAGCAGCCCAACTTGTAACTACTGCATTGTTGTTAAGTACTATTGAGACACAAGGAGCAACTCCTGAGTTTGAGTCGCTGACCTTGCAGTTCAAACCAATTTTGCAGTCCAGTGTATTAACCCACAGCATGTATATATATATATATTATGTGTGTGTGTTTTTGTCAAGTGCCATTGAGTTGGATACAACTCATAGCAACTCTTTGTAGGGTTTCAAACTGCCGACCTTGTGGTTCAAACCGACCTTATAGTCCAGTGCTTTATCCCACAGTGCCACACATATTATGTGTGTGTGTGTATACATATATACACACTTGTGTGTATATCACAAAGTCCTGATGTGATTCTGTAGGATAAACACTGGACCACAAAATTGGCGGTTCGAACTCAACCAGCTGGTCTTAGGAAACCCTATACAGGGTTGCTATGAGTCGGAACTGACTTGATGGCACTTAACAGCAACAACTTATATATATCCCTATATATCACAATTAGAACACATTGTCCTATAAAAGAGGTTAAGATATGGGATTAGATATACAGGCAGTCCTAGGTTACCAGTGTCCTACTTACAGACAAGGATGCAGTATAAAACTAAGGTTTATGTTATTGAAAATATTTTCCTGTAAATCTGTATATGAATAGTAACTCTTAAGCATATTCATGAACTCCTTTTTTTTTTTTAAAGTTTTTATTGTGAATTATGTGTTAGTTTACATGGGAGAACATTATCTTTATATTCATCCTATCATATTTTGTTTCATTGCAATGATTACAATTCCCTGCATGCATCATCAAACACTCAAAAGGTATACCCCCCACGACTGCCCCCCACCGGCTGCTCCTTCTCGCTATATCATCATCTCTAACCCCATCCCTGGTGTCACTGCTTCCCCAGCCAGGGTCCTGTACTTACCCTCCTTTTATTACAAAAATATTTACATTTACCTTTCCAATACTGTCAGACCTGATAGCAGTCATTCCCTATAGAACCACAGGAGTCTCATCCCTTCACCTTTTATTAACCCCATCTAAACAGGTTGGAAGCAAATCAGTGGCGATTCTACCTTTCCCCGTACCCTCTGGAACTAGGTTCCCTATTGAAAGCTTGTAAGCCAGTCACTTCCTGCCTTTGTAGTCTGCCCATTTTAGGTAGCCAATGTTTAAGTTGCCCATCCTTCTCAACCCTGTGAACCAAGGTGCGGGGTATGGTGGGTATGATCCTCACTGTAAAGATTTGTACACTCCTTTGTTATACTGCATCCACAAGTATAGGTCAAGTTCATCCAATTGTAGTGGGTTACTCTTTTTTTATCCTCTTCTTTCATCCTCTAGTCATGTTCTGATCATCCAGCCATTGATGCCAGGTCAAATGGGTACTATCTGTGCAAGTGTGGGTGTTCTTGTGCATCTCCCCTCACTTTGTATCAGCTGGGAGCTTTACACTCTGCTCTAGTCCTCTGGAGCCATGACCCTGCCCCTGGGCCAAGGAGTCCCCAGGTCTCATCATACTACTGGTTTAACCAGGTCTCAATCCAGGTTAACAGGAATCTATTGAGTGTGGTCGGACTTAGCTCACAACTTCATTGCTGTTTTCCCTCACTTCCCCTAATCAGTGACAAACTTGGTCAGCAATAAGACCACATTCCTGCTTGTGTGTTCCACTTGAGTTTCAGTCCAGGAAGGGGGTTTGCCTTGGAACTCTCCTTTTTTAAAATCTGAACTTCAGTTGTGATAGCCAGGTCAATTTAAAGATTTTTTTTTTTTTTTTAACTTTTTTGGGGCTTTTTAAAAATAACTTAACTATGAAAGGACCAAAATTAACACATTAACACAGCATCTACAATAATTAGAAACAGACCAACAGAGGAAACCCACAGCCACCAAAAGAAAAGAAATAATAAAGATTAGAGCAGAAATAAATGAGATACAAAACAGAAACAATCAACAGGACAAAAAGCTAGTTCTTTGAAAGAATTAACAAAATCGACAGACCATTGACAAACCTAACAAAAGAAAAGAGGGAGAAGACACAAATAACACGCATTAGAAATCACATGGGTGATGTGACAA
>NW_006408881.1:385755-389807 GCF_000296735.1 Chrysochloris asiatica
TTATGATCCAGCAATTCCTCTACTTGGTATTTACCCACAAGAATAAAGAGCCACAACACGAGAAGATATATGCACACCAATGTTCATAGCAGCACTATTTACAATAGCAAAAAGATGAGAGACAGCCAAAGTGCCCATCAACTGAAGAATGGATAAATAAATTGTGGTACATGTACACAATGTAATATTATGCTACCTTGAAGAATAACAAGGAAGCAGCAAGCCATCGCATAACATAGATGAACCTTAAGGACATTATGTCGAGTGAAATTAGTCACAAAAAGAGAAATACTGCATGGGACCACTACTGTAAAAGACTAAGAAAAAGAACCCATACTAAAGGCGGGTGGGGGGAATTCTTTGTTGATTGTTGGGAAGTTGGGGGTGCACAGGGCAGGGATTAGACACAGCAATGTTTGGGTGCTGGGGAGGGGGCAATATACAAGAAGGGAGAAGGGAATGGAAGAACAAAGCAGATGGGAGAACAATTAGGCATGTTTGAATGGGCTAAGTGGGACAGAGGTAAAGAATGATGTATGCACAGCCTTGGAACTACAGGGCTCTGGGATACAGAGATTGAGACATGGTTGGAATGGGGAAAGGGGGCGAATAATGTTAAGATGCTTGGCTGTCTTTTGAATCTTGGTTTTCCTTGCACTATAATATAAAATAGATGCTGGAGGGGGAGAGAAAGGAATAGTCAGAAACATCACCATAGAAAGCTTATAAGTCCGTCTTCGGCTTGTAACTGATTGGAACACTTAAAATGGGGCTTCAATGTGGAAGGAGGCTTCCTGCGGAGCCTTTGCAATACATAAGACTATAGGTAGAAGCCTGAACCATATCCAGGTCTCCAGAGATGGGAAATTTCCACTTGAAAGGACGAGCAGAGTAGACGAGCTAGAAGAATAGAAGAAACTTCTTGAAAGAAAGGCCTACAGGAAAAATACAAAACAGTAGAGGCAGACGGACTGTTACTATAAGAACAAACAAGTTACTTGCCCAGGAAACATCCAGGCAAATGATCGGGTCCCCTCAGTGCAAACCCCCTTCCAAGACTAAGACTCAATGGGAATACACGTTCTGATTAGTGACCACGCTCGTCACCGACAAGGGGAAGACAACAATGAATTGGCGAGCTATGCCCTACAATATGGAGAGTGAAGCGTTCAGCTCATAAAAAGAGAGGGCATATGCACAAGAACACCCACAGTTGCAGATAATACCCACTTGACCTGGCTTCAATGACTGGATAATCAGAGCTCAACCAGAAGAAGAAAGAAGAGGGAAAAAAAGAGTAATCTGATGCAATTTGGTGAACTTGACCTATACCTATGGAAGCAGTAGGTCAAAAGAGGGTACAAATTCTTACAGCAAGAATCATTCCCACCCCCTCCACACACAGAGCAGACAGGGATGGGCAACTTAGACATAGGCTACCCAAAATTGGGGAGTAGGGCTACAAAGGCAAGAAGTGACTGGCTTACAAGCTTTCAAGAGGGAACCTAGAGACAAGGGGCCTGGAGGAAGGCAGAATCTCCAGTGAGTAGCATCCAAACTGCCTAGGCGGAGTTGATGAAATGAAATGCAGATGGGTCTCTTGTGATACAATAGTGAATAATTGTTATCAGGACTGATTGTGAAGGTTGGAAATGTAAAGGTAGACATTTTATAGCAAGGAAGGAAGTGATTAACTTTTCAGTCTAGGAGCAGAGGTCCCTAGGACCATCAACAGAGTAGAGCCAAGAGTGGGACCCTACCCAGAGAAACAGTGATGCCTGAGATGGAGGCAGAGACAATGATGTGGAGCGAGGGAACAGCTGGGGGCTTTAGATCCAGAGAGGGAGAGCAACTGTGTGCTGAAGACTGGTGGGGGGAGGTATACCCTTTGGTTGGTTGATGATGCTTGGAGGGGATTGTAACCATGGCAATGATAGGATGTACGATAGAATGAATGTAAAACTAATATTCTCCCATGTAAACTATCATATAATTCACAGTAAAACACTAAAAAAAAAAAACTTATTATGGACTCCTGCTGTGGCACTATAGGATAAACATTGCACTGTGAACCACAAGGTCAGCAGTTCAAACCCACCAGCTGCTCCTTGAAAACCTGTACAGGGTCGTTATAAATTGGAATCAACTGAGTGGCACTTAACAACACCACCATCCAATTTGGTTTCCTTGATTATAAAGGTAACATATTCAGTATGGTGGTGGTTATGTGCTGTGGAGTCAGTTCCGACTCACAGCGACCCTGTATAGGGTTTCCGAGGCTGTAAATCTTTACGGAAGCAGAAAGCCTCATCTTTTTCCCACGGAACAGCTGGTAGTTTTGAACTGCTCACCGTGAGATTAGCAGCTCAATTCGTAACCACTTTGTTACCAGAGCTCCTTACATTTTCAGTATATAAAGTTTATAAACTACAGACAGATCTAAAGTGAAAAGCAAATTGTTTAGTGTTTGTGCTTCAGTTACCCACTCCATTACAGTCTTCACCTGTTTCCATTTTCAATGCCGTTTTTTCAGTAAGTAAGGTGGTAGTATGTTCTATTTTATATTATTTTAATATCCTTCTATGAATAGTTAGCCCTTAGCACTTCCACTGAAAGATAACATGGGTTAACCCAGGAGGGAAAATGAAATGTTCTTAATTTGCTTGAACATTTTGTATAATTCCCCTTATCACTCAGCGCTTGGAAGATGACAGTAATCGTGCCTCAAACTGCAGGGCTTATCATGTCTTTATCAGGGACCTGTTTGGTACTGGTCATTGGCCTAGGTGTTGAAGATACAGCAGTGCACAAAATAAAAAATAAGTTGGAGCTTATCTAGCAAGGGAGACAAATAGTTAAAATAAAATTAAGTCTAAAATAAATATATATTTACATGCATATTTATGTATAGTGTTGGTGGTTATGGGCTGTGGAGTCAGTTCCAAGTTATAGTGACCCCATGTAGGGATTCTGAGGCTGTAAATCATTATGAAAGCAAAAAGCCTTATCTTTCTCCCGCGGAACCACTGGTAGTTTCTAACTGCTGACCATGAGATTAGCAGCCCGACTTGTAACCACTACTTTACCAGAGCTCCTTATATTTATGTATATTGGACTCCTGGCACTGTAGGAGCAGCACTAGACTGTGAATCAAGATCGGCAGTTCAGACCCACCAGCTGCTCCTCAGAAACCTTATACAGGTTCGCTATGAATCGGAACCAGCTCACCAGCACTTAATAACAACAAACAACATATTAGTTTTAGGGGTCCTGGTGTTAATGCCCTGGACTGCAAGGTCACTTTGAGCCACAGGGTCAGCAGTTCAAGCTCACCAGCTGCTCTCGTCAGAAACCCTATACAGGGTCACTATGGGTTAGAACCAACTCGATGGTACTTGGCAACAACAACATATTAGTTTTAACTTCTGTGGAAAACAAAGTCGGGAAGGAAGACAACAGAAAGTTGGGGTCTTGGCTACGTTTTTAGGTTTTCCCTTTAGTTTTGAAGGGAAGACCTCAGTGAGAATGTGAAATGAAAAAGATGAGGTGCTGGCTGTGAGGATTATCTGGAAGAGTGTTCTTGGCAGAGACAATAGTAACTGCAACATGTTTAGTTAGAGTGCTCAAAGACACGCATCACCGTTGGGGAGAAATGGGGTAAAGGCAGCAATGAAGCGGCGAGCTAAGCCTCACAATATTCAGAGGGCTTCTGTGGACCCGGTTGGGGACCTGGTTGGCAAGCAGTGCGAGGAGACCCACGGACTCATGGGCCCCAGAGTCAGTGACGTGGCCACGGAGGACTCAAGTGGAGAATGGAGCTGCCGGCTAATGGGAAGAGAGGGCATGTGCACAAGAACACCCACCCCATGTGACTGGGACTGGATGACTGGATGATCAGAGCTCAACCAGGAGAAGAAAAAAAGTAGGGGGAAGGGAAGATTGAGCTGATCCAAGGTGATGAACTTAACTTATGTATACGAATGCAATGACACAAAGGAGGCAACAAATCCTTACAGCAAGAAACATTCCCACCCCCTCCACACACAGAGTAG
>NW_006408881.1:390112-393057 GCF_000296735.1 Chrysochloris asiatica
GGAGGTCTCTGGGACCACCAACGGATAAGAGCCGAGAACGGACCCCACCCAGAGAACCGGGGATGCCTGAGATGGAAACAGAGATGATGACATGGAGGGATGAAGTGGCTGGGGACTTTGGATCCAGAGAGGGAGAGGAACTGTGGGCCGAAGACTGAGGGGGGAGGGGGGAGTGTAGAACACGGGCTTCTAGGATATGCCCTTTGGTAGGAAGACGATGCATGGAGGGGATTGGAACCATGGCAATGTAATGATATACGATGGAATGAATATGGAACTGAGGTTCTCTCATGTAAACTATCATATAATTCACAATAAAACATTAAAAAATAAAAAAAGAGTGCTCAAAGAATGGTAAAGAGAAAGTTAAGTAGAGTACTACTAATAAAGGGCATGTTGGAAGAAAAATTCAGTCTTTTGAGCCATTGTAACAATCAACAATCAACACCTGTGGGAGCAGCTATCAAGAAATCAGGCAATAGAATTAGATATGCACATCTGCTGCTCTTTAAAGTGGTAAAAGCAAAGTTGTCACTTTTACCATGCCTGACCCAAGGCATGGTATTTCCAGTCGTCTCATATGTGTGTGAAAGGTAGACACTGAATAAGGAAGACCGAAGAAATTGATGCTTTTAAATTATAATGTTGGCAAAGATATTTAATATATCATTAGTTACCAAAAGAACAATCAAATTTGCCTTGGAAGAAACATAGCCAGAAAGTTCCTCACAAAAGAAGATGGCAAAACCTTTGTCTCGTGTACTTTGAACATGTCATCAGTAGGGACCACTCCCTGGTAAAGGAGATGAATGTGATAAAATAGAAGGTCTGCTACAAGAGGAAGATACCCAATGAGATGGATTTGGCACAGTGGCAGCAACAAAGGGCTCAAACATGGCAGCAAGTGTGAGGATGACTCAGGACCAGGCAGTGCTTCATTCTGTTATACAAAGGGTCACTTTGAGTAGGAACCAACTCAGCAACACCTTACAACAAGAAGGATTTGGGTTTTGCTTGGGGTGGCAGGAAGCTGTTAGGGAGTATGAGCAGACTTATGTTACGAGCTTATGTTAAACAGACCACTGTGGCTACTGTGTCAGGAAAAGAGCAACAAAGCAAGGATGGAATCAAGAAAACTTTTTCAGAGACTGTTGTAGTAATTATAAGACTAGTGAAGGCTTCTGCTTAGGTAGTCGCAGTGGAAGTGTTACGGAGCATTTGAATTCTAGATACATTTTTTAAGTAGAACTGAAAGGGTTTCTTTAAACATTATTCGTTGTCTGTTAAAAAAGTGCCTGGGGCCCCTCAAAGATTTTGGTCTTAGTAACTGGAAAGATGGAGTTGCCATCAGCTGAGATAGGTAATGCTGCAATAGAACAACATTTTGCATGGGAAGATTAGGAGTTCAGGGTTTGATATGGCAAATTTGAGGTATCTGTTATACATTTAAGAAGGCCTGGTTGCACAGTGGTTAAGCACTCATCTGCTAACCAGAATGTTGGTGGTTCAAACTCATGAGCCGCTCCACAGAAGAAATAATGTAGCTTTCTGCTTTCATTAAGATTTATAGCCTAAGAAACCCTATGAGGCAGTTCTACCCTGTCCTATAAGGGTCACTATGAGTTGAAATTCCACTCAGTGGCAATGGGTTTGGTTTGGGATTTGGTTACACATTTAAATGGAGTCATGAAGTAGGTAATTGAATATATGGCATTTGGAATAAGTAAGTGAGACTAAAGATTTAAATGTGAGAGTTGTCACTGTATGTACAACTTGAGTGTAAAGTCATGAGACTAAGTGATATCACCCAGCTAGTGAATGTAGATAAAAAGGGAAACAGTCCACGGACTAAGCCCTTAGTACGCTGCAACATCACAAGGTTGGAAAGCAGAGGAAACTTCCGAAAAGGAGACTGTCTGGAGCAACCAGAGTGGTAGGGATCAGCTTGGGGGAATTGAGCGTCCTGGAAGGAAACACATACATACATACATATATATATATGTGTATATGTATATATACACATATATATATATGTGTTTCAAGGAGGGGAGGGTATGATCAGCTGGGTTACATGCCTCTCAGAGATAAGTAAGATGTTGTCATTGTTAAGTGCCATCTAGTTCGTTTTGACTCACGGAAACCCTGCATAGGGTTTCTGAGGAGCTGCTGGTAAGTTTGAATCATGGTTACTAGTCCAGTGCTTATCCTATAGCACCACACCAGGACTCCATATGAATAAGGTAAGACTGAGAATTGACCATTAAATTTATCAACATGAAGACCCAGACATTGAGAAAAGTAATGATTGAAATAAAGTGTAACTTGTAGTTGGTTCAGGAGAAAGTTTACACAGAGTCACTGTTATTATGGTTAATGTTTAAGAGGTAGCATATGATCAAGAGCCAGTGATACTGAAGGAAGAAATCCAAGGCGCATTGAAGAAATTGGCAAAAAAAATGGTGCCAGGAATTGATGGAATACAAATTGAAATCTTTCATAAAAAGTGAGACAGCACTGGAGTCACTCACTCATCTTCGCCAAGACATTTTGAAGACGGCTATCTGACCGACTGATTGGAAGATATCCATGTTCCAAAGAGAGGCCACCCAATGGAATGTGGAAATCATCAGACAATATCTTTGATATCCCATGTAAGTAAAGATTTACTAAAAATTTACTAAAGGTAATACAGAAACAACTGCAAGCACACATTGACAGAGAACTTCCAGAGGTTCAAACCGAATTCAGTAGAAGACGTGGAACGAGGACTATCATTGCTAATGTCCGATGGATCTTGGCTAAAAGCAGAGGATACTAGAAAGATGTTTACCTATGCTTTATTGACTTTGTAAAGGCTTTCGACGTGTGGATCATGACAAGCTATGAACAACCTTGCGAAGGATAAGTATTCCTGAACACTTAATTGTGCTCATGAGGAATCTGTA
>NW_006408881.1:393868-414004 GCF_000296735.1 Chrysochloris asiatica
GCTTGGAGGGGATTGTAACCATGGCAATGAAATGATATACGATAGAATGAATGTAAAACTAATGTTCTCCCATGTAAACTATCATATAATTCACAAGAAAACATTAAAAAAATATATTTACAGCCTTAGAAACCCTGTACAGGGTCGCTATGAGTCAGAACCAATTCCACGGCACATAACCACCACCACCATTTAACCTGTATGCTGAGCAAATAATCTGAGAAGCTGAGTTAGATGAAGAAAAACATGGCATCAGGATTGGAGGAAGACTCATTAACAACCTTTGATGTGCAGATTATACAGCCTTGCTTGCTGAAAGTGAAGAGGATTTAAAATACTGATGAAGATCAAAGACCACAACAACCTTCAGTATGGATTGCATCTCAATGTAAAGAAAATAAAAATCTTCACCACTGGACCAATAAACAACATTATCTATGGAGAAAAGATTGATGTCAAGGACTTCATTCTTCTTGGATCAACTATCAACACTCATAGAAGCAGCAGTCAAGAAATCAGCCAACATATTGCATTAGGCAAATCTGCTACACAAGACCTTTTCAAGGTGTTGAAGAGCTAAATGTCAGTTTGAAGACTAAGGTGTGCCTGACCCAAGCCATGGTATTTTCAGTAACCTCATATGAATGCGAAAGCTGGACAGTGAATGAGGAAAACTATAGAAGAATTGATGCATTTGAGTTATTGGTGTTGGAGGAGAATATTGAACGCACCATGGGCTGCCAAAAGAACCAACAGATCTGTGTTGTAAGAAGTGCAGCCAGAGTGCTTCCTGGTGGCCAGGATGGCCAAACTTCGTCTCTCATACTTAAGAAATATTGTCAGGAGGGACCAGTCGCTGGAGAAGGATACCATGTTTGGTAAGGTCGAGGGTCAGAGAAAAAGAGGAAGCCCCCCAGCAGAATGGATTGTCCAAGTGGACAGCATCAATGCGCTCAAACTTGGCAACAATAATGAGGTTGGCCCAGGATCTAGCAGTTTTTTGTTCTGCTGTGCATAAAGTTGCTATGATTTGGCATCAACTTGATGGTACCTAACAACAACAAAAAGGGTGAAAAAATGTTAATATAAGTAATCAGACAGATGATATACAAGAGAGAGGTTGGCAGAAGAACCTGAAGGTAGCAGGAGACACCAGGAAGAATGCCAAAGTTAAAGGAAATAGAGGTAAATATGGAATAATGCACTGGTCTGAAAAGTCAGTTTAAACCGCAAAGTCTGTGGTTTAGATCACTAGCTGCTCCTTGGAAACTATATATAGGGTTGCTGTGAGTTGGAAGCAACTCGATGGCACTTAACAACAACACTGTTAACTGATAGTACCTGGAGGGGATTGCAGTCATTGTAATGAAGCAAAGTATATGATTTGTCGAAAGTAAAATGGAGATAATCTGCTCAATTTACAATAAAAAGTTTTAGGGAAAAAAAAAAAAGATAATGGAATTTCTCCAAAAACTCTTTGAAACTTCCCTCATACTAAGTAAGATGAGAATGTGTGTACTAAGATGCAGTTGAAGGTTCTGCCATAGTTGGAGTACTTAGTACAGTACTCTAGTTCTCTTAGTACAGTATATATACTTAGTATGTAGCAAACTCAATAAGTGTTTATCACTACTATTTCCTTAATCATTCTCATTGCTAGAAATCAAGTAGAGTTTTCCGTTATGCTTGTGTTCTTTCTCATTGATGTGTGTGCTCCTTTTCCTATGACAGCAGTTCCTCCACTGGCTGCCAACACTGTGTCTCCATCTCTTGCATTGTTGGCTAACAACCTGTCCCTGGCAACAAGTGACCTACCACCCGGTGCCTCTCCAAGGAAAAAGCCTCGGAAGCAGCAGCATGTGATTTCAACAGAAGAAGGTGATATGATGGAGACAAACAGCACTGATGATGAGAAATCTACTGCCAAGAGTCTTCTGCTGAAGGCTGAGAAGCGCAAATCTCCTCCCAAAGAGTATATTGGTAATGGTCATGTGTGCTAATTATTAACTACTGTCCTATGAGGTTTTTTCACTTCAGTCAGGATTCAATCCCTGAGGTTCTTTGCAAAATCAGATTACATTAGCCACACTTATGAATCAGATACTGGAATTTTGCCTGAAGAATGCATGAAAATTTATGATAAGCTTTAATACCTCATATTTTTCTTCCTTTTGAATAGATGAGGAAGGTGTGAGGTATGTTCCAGTGCGTCCAAGACCTCCCATTACTTTGCTCCGTCACTACCGGAACCCCTGGAAGGCTGCTTACCACCACTTTCAGCGGTATAGTGATGTCCGGGTCAAAGGTTAGCTTCTCTAGAAACATCCAGTGTTAATGCATGAAATTAGGATAACATCTGGCATTATTGCAATCACAGTGGAAAAGAAAGATTCACAAGCTTTTATTTTCTAAACCATAGTTTGTATAATAAAATCTCAAGACTATTGTTCAGCATAAGTGAAATAGCTAGTTAAGGATAAATTTGGAAAATTACTTTGTTTAGCATTTATTTTGACTGTGTGTTAATAGATTGCCAAGTGATAAAAGCATGACTTACCGCCTAGTGTAATTGTGGAACTATACTAGATTACTGTTTGACATAGTCCACAGAAGTGCCTGTTGTGGGCTGCCAAGTCAGTTCTAACTCATAGCAACTGTTAAAGACAAAGCAGTACTGCCACCTAGGCTTTCCTTACAGTATTATTTAGAGAACAGATAACTGATAACTGTGCCTTTTCTCCTGTGGAGCTGCAATCTCCACAATGCAACAGTCCTCCCTCCCTGTGTTTGCCATTTCCCTTTTTCCTTCTTTCCAATCTTTTCCTGCCTTCTAAAACCTGAACATTTTAGAAGATTCCACTTTGATTAATATAAATATGATTTTAAAATTATGATTCCAAATTTGAACCAAAAACCTTTTGGTTACCAACCAGGCGCTTAGCCATTCTGTCATCAGGGTTCCTTCAGTAGTGTCTAGGATGCTAAAATGTGTGTTTCTTACATCCCAGGAAGTTTACTTTCCAAGTGTACCTTTTATCTAACATGTATGCAAAGTTTTCAGGATGCTCTCTGAGGATAACATTTTAATAAACTTACATATAATTTTAAATAGCTCATAGTACTTTGAAAATACTTTTACAGTATTTCTCCTGATTTGTTCTTGTTAAGTTCTGTCAAGTCGGTTCTGATTTGTAGTGACCCTATATAGGGTTTCCGAAGAGCAGCTTGTGGATTTGAACTGCTGATCTTATGGTTCACTGCCCAGTGCTAATCCTACAGTGCATCTATTTTAATAGTCTTTCTTATGGTAGACTTTATTTAAGTGTTATTTGTCCCAAATAAAACAAATACACCAAGATTTCTGAACTTTCAGAAAATTAGTCACATTTCCTATTCCTTCATATACATTACACTTGGGAACTTCTCTGAGAGTTTCCTAAAAGCCTCAAAATAAGTCAGATTTGGAGGAGTTAACTGCTGTTAAGCCATGCTTCCTGGATTCCTATTGTTTATTGTGACACTTTAGATACGTTGTCAGCCTGTGACCTCTAAATCTCCTATTATGCGCACACACACACACCCCTAAATATATGTGTGTGCATGTATGTGTGAAAGATAATGGAATTTATCTATGAACTCCTTAAAGCCTCTTCCTGTGTATCATTGCTCACAAACGTGTCTTCAACTGATAGAGCTTATATTGAGAAAAGTTTACTTTTTAAATTTTTATCTTAATTCCATTTTCCACAAACTTTTTGAAGTCCCAGCATCTCCTTTGGGTTAAGAACTCCAACACTACAAAACTTTACTTGAATTACTTTGTGCCTAACTTTTAAAATCATGTTTATATAAATCAAAGTGGAATCTTCTAAAATGTTCAAGTTTCAGAAGGCAGGAAGGGATTGGAAAGAAGCAAGAAGGGAAATGGTAAACACTTTTGCGTTGTGGAGATTGCAATCAGTGTAACAGAATAAATGTGTGTGAGTTGTTGAATTGAAAACCATTGAGTCAGTTCCAACTCATAGCGAACCTGTATAAGGTTTCCTAGGACCAGCTGGTAGATTCGTAGTTGAACAATTGTCCTACATTACAAACAGAAATTAATTTTTTCTATAAATAAGGAGGCCAGAAGAAAGGGTGCCAGCTCTAGGGAAACACTTTCTCTATCGACACTGAAAGACATAGTCCTTTGTTTCTTTTGAGCTTTTACTCCTGGGCAATCTTCATGTGGCTTGGCATGTATTCCCCATCTGTTTCTGGCTTGCTTGTTTAATATCTTTTCTATCTTGAAGGGGATTGAGTTCAGACACAACACACTGACATACAAATCAAACTCATTCTCAAATGTAATTGGAACCACTGGTATACCAACAAATAAGGTGTAGCAGCAATTGTGACTATGGTATAGGACCAGGCTCGTGTACATAGGGTCATTATGAGTCAGAACCAACTTGATAGCACGTAACAATGTACCAAAAAAAAAGTCTGTTGGTGTCAAGTTGATTTTGACTCATAGTGTGCCTATAGGATTCCTGGTGCTATAGTGGTTAAGTGCTTAACTGCTAACTGAAAGGTCAGCACCAAACCCACCAGCTACCCTGCTTCCTTTAAAATTATTGTTGTGCATAAGTGCCCTTGAGTCAATTCTGGCTCATAGCTACCCTGTGTAGGATTCCCTCACCCTTTAAGATTACAGCAGAGGAAAACGTATAGGGCAGTTTTATTCTGTTCTGCAGGGTCACTATGAGTTGGAATGAACTCGACCATAATGGGTTTGGGTTTTGTTACCCACAGGTATAGGGATTAGAATTTACAACATATTTTGGGGGGACACAGTTCAGTCCTTAACATTAATTTGTCAACGTCAGCTCATGAATTTTAACATGTACCATAACACTAATGTAAGATGTTAATAATAGAGGAGACTGGTGGCAGAGGGTTTGTATGAGAATTCTAACATCTTCTCAACTTTTCTATAAATCTAACACTGTTCAAAAAAGTCTTAATTTTAAAAAATTACTGGCATTAGATAAGTAGCTTCCATTGACGTATCATGTCAGCCTCTTGATTACTGGTATGTTCTGGTGTATCATGATTATTGTGCCAATGTATCTCACAAAGGATCTCCCTTTCCAGCCTTCTCTTCACCAATCATGATATCCTCCTGTAGCAATTTATCCTGATGATAGCTCCAAAGCATGCAAGTCAACCATTGTTTTATTGTGAGCCATAAGATCTTCATTGGCTAATTTTCTGAAGTAATACCAGGCCTTTTTTCATACTCTGTCTTAGTCTGAAACCTGTCTACCATGGTTACCCTACTGGTGTTTTAATGTCAAGAACATAGCTTCCAGCATCACAGTAACATACAAGCCATTACTGTATAACAAACTCACAAATGACTGGTGGTCACTGTTGTTTTGTTAAATGCCATCAAGTAGTTCCAACTCTTAGCAATCCTCTGTAAAGAGTTTTCAAGGAGTGGCTGGTGGGTTTGAACCACAAACCTTGCAGTTAGTTGTTGTTGTTAAGTGCCATCGAGTCGGTTCCAACCCATAGCGACCCTGTATAGGGTTTCTGAGGCTGTAAATCTTTACGGGAGCAGAAAGCCGTATCTTTCTCCCGCGGAGCAGCTGGTAGTTTCAAACTGCTGACCTTGTGATTCACAGCCTGATTCATAACCACTGTGCTACCAGAGCTCCTTTTGCAGTTTGTAGTCCAGTGTTTATCCTATAGCACCACACCATGGAAATACACATTAAGATACAATGAGAGACTTCCAGCAAGATGGCAGACACACAGCATGGACCATCTACAACAAAGGTACGAGAGACAAAAGAAAACACAGATGAAAATCCTGGCACTCTGAACTTCAAAGAAAGGTTAGAGAGGTGTATGTAGTGCTTGCTGGAAGGAGAGTCTGAGAAGGGACAGTGAGACAGTAAGAGACTGGTGAACAGCTAGCCAAATGTGGTTCAACCGTCTTGTGAGCAGCTTTCACAGTGGTGAGAGGCCTGTCATTTCTGTGGGCTACAGAAAAGGGTCGATTTCTTGTTTTTCCCCACGCTCCCCTGTGACCAGAAGTATGGACAACTACCACCTTCAACAACCCCCAGCACATACCCTCCTCTCTGGGAGTTCAGAGCCATGTAGTTGGGAGCTACACCAGTGTAAGGTGCCTGGATTCAGGGGGATCTGTTCCAGACCTACAAAACCAGCAGAGCCACCAGACCAGCGCTTAGCCAGTCACCTTTCCCCCAGCTTTACTGTGGTCCTAACAGATAGTGAAACCAGCTCCATCAAAGACTTCCACAAACTACTTTCGAATTCAGTGCCTTAAACATTGAGTTCTGAGGCCAGTTGGAGCTCCATATAGGGCCAGGAACTCTACTGTGTCACATCCCTTCCTACCTTATAACCTCCTTGAATTGCAGGAGCCCCCTCAGAGATTTTTCCTCTTCAGGTCCAACAACTGCACTGTTGGAACAAAACAAATAACAACAACCTCATTATGCCCCAGACAATAGAAAATTTAACTCACATGAAAAAACGACAGAATGGTTCAAACAAATGACCAAGATGCAAAACCAGAAGATGTTTCTGAGGAAAAAAAGGTAATAGAACTAACTGGAAAAGTTCAAAAGAATGATAATTAGGAACCTTCAAAGCATCAGTAGAAAGATTGAGGAAAGCAAGGAGAACACAATTAAAAACTTAAAAAGAATTCAGGAAAACACTGCAAAGACAGACGGACATGTTCGCTGGCAAGAAATCATCCCTTCAGGACAACCCCCCTCTAAGACTGAAACTCAAAGGGAACACATGAACAGGCACGTAAATTTGTTGACGACCACATTGGTCTACTGGTGAGTGGAAGAGGGGGACAGGCAGCAATGAAGGAATGGACTGAGTTCAACTACATTCCATAAATTCCTGTTGACATGGAGATGAGACAGAAAATAGGAAGAGCTGGTTGGTCCAAAGTATGGTGAGACCTAGGGACACCTGAGCCCATGGACAATGACATAGCCACAGAGGGCTAGAGCTGAGAGTAAAGCCTCTAGCTGATATGAAGTGAGGGGAGATGCACAAGAATGCTCAAACTTGCAGATAGTAACTATTTGACCTAGCCTCAATGTCTTGATAATCAGAACTCGATTAGAGGAAGATAAAAAAGAAACTAATTTTTGATAAAGGAAATGAGGATAAATTGCTACAATTTGATGAACTTGACCTATACTCATGGAGGTAGTAGTTCAAAATACCAACAGAGAAGGAAGGAGCCTTCACATCATGTATCAATGCTATAGATAGCAGTGGGCAACTTAGACATTGGCTACATAAAATGAGGGGGTGATAAAAGCACGAAGTGACTGGATTACAAGGTTTCAAGAGAGAGTTTAGTTTAGAGTATGTGGGGGGATATAAGAGGTCCCCCCACTGAATAGTTTTCATCTTGTCTAGATGGGTCTGATAAAAACAGATGGAGATAAGATTCTTATGATTTAATAGTAATAAGCTGTCATGACTAATTGTGACTGTCACAGTTGTAAATGTTTTGTAACAAAAAGGGGGGAGTATTTAATCTTAACAGTCCAGAAACAGAGGACCTTAGGACCCTCAAGGGAGAAGAGTACAAGTGGAATGCAGGACCTCATCCAGAGAAGCAACGACACCAGAGATGGATGTAAAAATGGGGACATGGAGAGAGGGAGCAGCTGAGGACTCTAGATTCATGGGAAGAGAGGGACTGAGAGCTGGCGGCGAGGAGGCAGACTTGCAGAATGTGCCCTTTAGTGGTGTAAATTACTATATATACCTGAGTGTTTTGTTGGTTTTTTTTTAAAAGCTAAACTGAATCGAGAGAAATACTGTAACTGTTGTTACATGGTGGGGATTATAATCATTGTAATGAAACAAAGTATATGATTTGTTGAATGTAAAAACTGACGATCCACCCTGTAAAGTGTCACTCAATTCACAATAAAAACTTTTAAAAAAAGGACAGCAAAATAAATATGAATTTTGAAATAATACAAAACAGGCAGCTAAAAATCCAGAAATGGACAATACTTTGAAAGGGCAAAGGAGTAGATGCAAAGTATTGGACATTCAAATTTATGAGCTTGAAGAGAATTATCTTAGTACTACTATGCTAGAAGAACAATCAGACAAAAAAATGAAAAAATCCAAAGAAAATCCATGAAGAGGAACAACTTACAGGTGATCAGAATTCCACAAACAGGAAGAGACAAGCACAGAGAAAAATGTGGAAACATTGTTGGAAGAAAACTTCCCTAACATCATGAAAGACTAGTAGATAAGCATATAAGAAGCTGAACGAGCCCCAAACAGGATAGATCCCAAAAGAAAAGTACCAAGATATACCATAATCAAACTTTAGAAAATCAGAGACAAGGGAAGAATCCTAAGAGCAGCTTGGGAAAAACTAAAAAGTTAACCTGCAAAGGTGAACCAATAAAGACTAAATAAACTCATTTCTCAGCAGAAACAATGCAGGCAAGAAGGCAATGGAATGACATATACAAAACTTGGGGGGGTGGGGGGAAGATTGCCAACCAAAATCATATACCCAGCAAAGTTGTACCTCAAATACAACAGCAAAATTAAGACACTTCTTAATAAACAGAAACTAAAGGAATTTGTAATGACCAGACTAACTTTCAAAAAAAAAAAGGCCAAAGGGTGTTCTTTGGACTGAGAACCAAGTGTTCATAACAACACCACCCAGAACTCCAGATATAGAAAGTATTTAAAGTAAAAAAAAAAAAAAAAAACCTTCAAGATTGAAAATAGGGAACCAGACATATCAATGTATAAACTACAAGACAAAAAGAGGGAATAGTGTAGACTCAAAACCTCCAAATGGCAAGGAAATCAAGTCGATTTCAAGATAAAACAAGCTGTTTTAAGAAGGGAAAAAAAATAAATTGCAGAGTAACCTCAAAGAAAAATAATATACCTGCGCATCAAAAAAATTTTTTTTAAAGATTTAGTAAACTTAAACACAACAGGAATAAAAATGAAAAGAACACCCACAAACAAAATGAACTCAACATAAAAAATTACGTGGAACAAAGAATTCAGCAGCACCGCGAAGAAACACACAGAACATGACAACAATCAATTCATATCTTTTGATAATTACACTGAACATGAATGGACTAAATGAGTCAGTAAAGAGATGCAAACAGCAAAATGGATAAGAAAATAGGATCCTTCAATATGCTGTCAACAAGAGACATATTAAACAGATGGAGACAGCCTGAATGTCTGTTACCAGAATGATTAAACAAACTGGTACATACACACAATGGAATACTACAAAACGCTGAAAAAGTATGATTAATCTGTAAAGCACTTCACAATATAGCTGGACCTGGAGGACATTATGCTGAGTAAAGTTAGTCACAAAAGGATAATCATTGTATGAGACCAATGTTGTAAAAAGTTAAAAAAAAAAAATGTATTCTTGATAAAAGAAACAATTTATGATAGTTACAGGGACAGAGAAAAGGAAAATTATTCATTTCATGTGCTATAGGGTAGACACATGTTTAATATAGGTGACAAGGCAGACGACATACAACAAGAGGAAGGTTAGCAGAGAAAGGATGAAGGTGGTAGGAGACAGGAATGCAATAGTTAAAGTGAATAGAGGTAAATACTGTTATTGTTGGTACATGGAGAAGATTGCAGCCATGTAGTGAAATAAAGTGTGTTTTATTGAATGTAAAACTGCTTGTCTGCTCTATAAACCTTCACTCAATTCACAACAAAAAGTTTTCTTAAAAAGATATGAGAAATAAAAACGGTATGAGATATACAGTTATCAAAACCAATGAAATACTATATGCTGGCTAGGATGCAGCAAAATGGTTCTCTCATTCACTGCTGATGGAAAATAGGTAATTTCTTAAAAACTGAACATACATGTATCATTGCTAAAAGCCATAGAGTCAGTTCTGACTTATATCACAATTGTACTCCTGAACATTTGTCCCTGATAAATCTTTTGTACATACAAATCCTATATACAGTTGTCCATGGCCACATTTTTTTTTTTGTAGCAGCCAAAAACTATAAAAACAATAAAAATGTCTCTCAGTAGCCAAATAGTTGAACAAGCGGTGGTATATCCATATCATGTGGAATAGCATTATTAGATGCTATCAAGTCATTTTTTACTCAGGGACACCGTGTACAATAATACAAAGCCATCTTCACAGTAGTTTTGTTTGAGCCCATTGTTGCAGCTTCTGTGCCATCTTGTGGAAGGTCTTCCTCTGTTTCACTGACCCTCTACTTTACCAATCATGATGTCCTTCTCCAGGGACTAACTGGTCCCTTCTTTCTTGTCATTGACAAAATCTTTTCATTCTTGCTTTTAAGGAGCATTTTAGTTATACTTCTAAGACAGATTTGTTTGTTCTACTGGCATTGGATGATCATTTCAATATTCTTCACTAACACCATAAATCAAATGCATCAGTTGTTCTCCTGTCTTCATTATCCAGTTTTCACATGCATATGAGGTGATAGAAAATACCAATGGCTTGGGTTAGGTGCTCCTTAGTCCTCAGAGTGACGTACTTGCTTTCTGACATTTTAAACAGGTCTTTTGTAGCAGATTTTCCAATGCAATGTGTCCTTTGATTTCTTAACTGCAGCTTCCATGAGTGTTGATTGTGGATCCAAATAAAATGAAATCCTTGACAACATCAGTCTTTTTTCTGTTCATCGTGATGTTTTTTATTGGTCAATTGTGAGGATTTTTTTTAATATGTATATTGCATTGTAATTCATATGTAAAATTTTACTAAAATGGCTGCAAATGTACGTTGACAAAGAACTGCTAGAGGCTCAAGCCAGATTCAGACAAAGATTTGGAACAAGGGATATCATTGCTGATGTCAGATGGCTCTTGGCTGAAAGCAGAGAACACCAGAAAGATGTGCTTTATTGACTATGCAAAAAGACTTTCGACTGTGTGCATCATGACAAGATATGAGCAACATTGCAGAGATTTAGTATTCCAGAACACTTAATTGTGCTCATGAGGAGCCTGTACATAGAACAAGGGAATATTGAGTGGTTTAAAATTAGCAAAGGTATGTGACAGGATTGTATTCTTTCACCATATATATTTAATCTGTATGCTGAGCACATAATCCACAAAGCTGGATCATATGAAGAAAAAGACATGGCACCAGGATTGGAGGAAGGCTCATTAACAACCTGCAATATACTGATGATACAACCTTTTGGCTGAAAGTGAAAAGGACTTAAAATACTGATGAAGATCAAAGACCACAGCCTTTGGTATGGGTTGAATACCTCAAGCTAAAGAAAACAGAGATCCTCACCATTGGACCAATAAACAACATCCATATAAATGGAGAAAAGATTGGAAGTTGTCAAAGACTTCATTTTACTTAAATCTACTATCAACACTCATGGAAGCAGCAGTCAAGAAGTTAAACAACGTTTTGTATTAAGCAAATCTGCTGTACAAGACCTCTTTAAAGTGTTCAAGAGCAAAGTTTGAGGCCTAAGGTAACACCTGACTCAAGCCATGGTATTTTCAACAACCTCATGCATGTGAGAGTTGTACAGTAAATAAGGAAGATTATAGAAGAATTGATGCATTTGAGTTATGGTACTGGAGGAGAACATTAAAAGTACCAAAAGAACAAACCAATTTGTGTGAAAGAAGTACAGCCAGAATGTTCCTTGGAAGCCAGGATGGCCAGACTTCGTCTCTTTCTTCGACATATTGTCTGGAGGGACCAGTCACTAGAAAAAGATATGTTTGGTAAAGCAGATGGTCGAAGTAAAAGAGAAAAACCCCTAACTAGATGGATTGACAGTGGCTGCAGCAATGGGCTCAAAGATAGCAATGATTGTGAGGTTGATACAGTACTGGGTAGTTTTTCGTTCTGTTGTGCTTAGGGTCACTATGAATCAATACTGACTCGATGGTACCTAATAACAAGAAGAATTCATACTTAGATGAGCTGAGGTATAGTCCACATTCTGAGGGGAGCATGGTGGCTGTGTAGGATAAGCACTGGACTGTAAACTATAAGGTCAATGGTTCAAGCCCACCACCACTCCGTAGGAGAAAGATGAAACTTTCTGCTCCTGCAAGGATGGGAACCATATACAGGGTCCCTGAGTCAAAACCTAGTCAATGGCACTTAACCACATCAATCCATACTGAAGACTACATTTGATCTTTATTAGTAAGTGCTTCAAGTTCTCTTCACTTTCAGCAAGCAATGTCTTGTCTGTATACTGCAGGTTATGAATGAGTCTTCCTCCACTGCTGACACTGGTTTAAGCATTGGGCTGCTAACTGTAAAGTTGGCAGTTCAAACCCACTAGCTGCTGCTCAGGAGAAATATAAGATAGCCTACTCCTGTAAAGATTTAAAGCTTTAGAACTCCTATAAGTTGGAATCGACTTAATGGCATTGGGTTTGATTTTTAAGCTCCAGTTTGGTAACTTTTAAATATTTTTATGTGGTTCCAGAGGAGAAAAAAGCTATGCTACAAGAAATAGCTAATCAAAAAGGAGTATCTTGTCGTGCTCAAGGCTGGAAAGTCCACCTCTGTGCTGCCCAGTTACTACAGTTGGTAAGTAAAGTTCTAGCAATTGAGACATAGTACTGAAGGGAAGAAAAGTGGTTGGAGACATCTGAGCTTACAAAACATTTTCTTTTGAGTAATTTTTGAAAATTTATCATAACAGGAGTCTTAGAAATTTTGTGTGCTAAATACTTAAAATTTGAATGTATTCATACCCAGGATCAAAATATGCAAAATAACCTCAAAGTTAGCCTGTCTTTTGGCGTAGCATTGCTCTGAAAAACTTTGTTATGAGTATCTAAAAAATGTAGTCCTTTGGTTGGTTTTTATACTTAGCAGCAAAACAAATTTCTGTGAAAGTTATCAATGTGTTTTTTTTTAAAGAACTTGTGAATTGAGGACAATATTTAAACATTATCCTTAAAGTATACACTTAAATTTAACAAATTATGATTTAAGTCAGTGTTGATCTGTTTCCTTTGCCTCTTGAAGAAAATCTTTGTCATCTAAACAACTCTTGTACCAGTTTACAAAGCTAATTCTTGATGGTTTCATTTAAGAAGTGCAATTTGCCTGAGTTGAAGAGAAGATACTCTCTGAGATCACAATGTCTTTTATGTGTTGCAGACAAATCTAGAGCATGATGTTTATGAAAGACTAACCAACTTACAGGAAGGGATTATCCCAAAGAAAAAAGCAGCAACTGATGATGACTTGCACCGAATAAATGAGCTAATACAGGTTCGTGTGACCCCTGTAACTACTCTGTATCCCTCTCTGTGGTTACTGTAAAGTCTTACTCTGTCCTCAGTCTGTGCACATCTTTTGTAAAAGTCATTACTTACTTTAGCTTACATTACCAGGAAGCATTAAGACTTTTTTTCATATGAAAATCCAAAAATGTCATCTATTCAATTCGTGAGAAATGCTTTAAATACCATGTTGTTCTCATTATTGATAGATAATGTCCTGTCTTTGTTTCAGGGAAATATGCAGAGGTGTAAATTGGTGATGGATCAAATCAGTGAGGCCAGAGACTCCATGCTTAAAGTGTTAGATCACAAAGACCGTGTTCTGAAGCTGCTAAATAAGAATGGGACAGTTAAGAAAGTGTCAAAATTGAAGCGAAAGGAAAAAATCTAGACCCAGAAGAATCAGAACTTTGGAAGCAGAATTTATGAAGAATGATGGTAGGGTTGGGGGAGGGTTTTGGTTCTTTCCACAGTGGAATATTGAAATAAAGGATATCTTCCTTAATTCACATGTGAAAGCAGAGGGACCCATGACACCCAGTGACAGAAAGAATCAGAGATGGCCTGGCACCATGAACTTCTTTCTTGCTTTCAGGTGTTTCCCTTTTAAATTTGCTATGTGATCATTAATGACTCCTGATAGGTCAGTGTCTGCCAGGTGGAATCAATGACACAAATGGCTGGCTTGCATTTTTCAGCCTCTGTTTTATAAACTATATTTATCTAGTGGATTCCTGCAGGACTCACAGTGAGCCTGGACTGAGAGTATCCACGTGGACCATCTGGTATCTCTACACTGAAAATAAAACCTGTTACCCTCACCCTGGTCAATTCTTATTCTGTCTGGCCTTTCACCCCAACACCAAAAGCTGCCATGTCTCACATTCTAAAGGGTTTGAACTATTAATTCTTGTCATTTTTTTAAAAGAACCATTTCAGAGTGAAAACTGTGAGATTGTCTGTCCTGTGTTTGTCTAAGCTGGGTGTTGACGTTCAGAGCAGGCAGTACTCTGAGTTGCTCTGAGATCCTGGTTCTGAAGAACCCTCTGGATAACTGTACTTCTATAGCTGGTGTCATACTGTTAGTTGTATGGACCACACATCTCCAAATTCAATAAAGGACTCAAAGAGGTTTTTGTAATGAGTATTTTGTACGTTTTTCTTTATCAAGTCTGTCAGTGCTATATACTGAACATCATATAAGTGTTACCCTACTGTAGTTTCTCACATATTGGTGAGAATCTACTCTGTTACAGTTTTGTACTTAACAGTACTTAAACACAGAAATTTCTAATTAATCCTGTATTTTAAAGATTTCACAATGCTAAAGTTTGTTGAATCTTGGTTATACTCAATATCAGATTACATTGAGTCCCACTGCAAATATAAATTGATCAAATTCTAGAACTATTAAACGTGTAGGTCAGGAAGTGGAACTTTCAGATATGTGAATTCTCTTCACAAGGTTGCTAGCCTGAGTGGTATGGTAGCCAAGATTTGCTCCTACTGGGGCAAAGTCCAGCAGCTGTTTCTCCTCTTTCCTGACACTGAGACAAGATTTGGCTATCATCCCTATGATACACGTATCCACATACTAGCCTAGGAATGGAGCTCTTTTCTTGATGAGTAGACGAGTAGAATGAGAAAAGAAATCTGTATCAGTTCTACCCAGGTCTTGGGCACTGTAGCACTTTTGAGATCAACTTCCTCTTACTGGAATGGTAAACTCTTCCATCTGTTATGGAATTAGGGAAGAAAAAAGTAATACATACTTTTGACCTTCCCTTGGGTTAGGCAACTGAGGTTTGCATAACTTAAGCTAAAGATATTCTCAGAGCCATCTAGGTTTGGTCACCAGAATTTTTCTCTAGAATATAGAGCTGTGGTGGTTAATGTTAGGAATTAACTTAACTGGGTTATAATTCTCTGTGGTTTGGCAGGTGTAATGTATCCCTTCCCATTTTGTGATCTGATGTGAGCAGTTTATCACTTTGAATAGGGGTTTCCTTCTGGTGTGGCCTGCATCCGTGACATAAACAAATATCTCACAATGCTCACTTTCTATCTGATAGTGTCATCTGATAGAGTCCCTGTTCCTTTGACAAGTCAGCAGGTGCCTCCAACCTATCTCCAGGGGATTTGTGAGCCCCTGCATCTATGTGAACAAGCAGCAATTGTCAGCCTATCATCTGACCCTCGGATCTGGGACTTGTCAGACCTCACAATTGTGTGAAATATTTCCTTGAAATAAATCTGTGTGTGTGTGTGTGTGTGTGTGTGTGTGTGTGTGTGTGTATGGCCTTGATAGAAACAATGCTAGAGATTGCTTGATAGAATTTTGTTCATTATTATAATGATAGATTTATTCATTACAAATACCTTTTTCAACAACAACGAGAACTATACACACACCTAACCTGATGGAATACACAAGAGTCAAATCAGCTACATATTCGGGAAAAGCCAGATAACATCACCAGCCAAAACAGTTAGTGACCAACTGTGGAAGGGAATATCAATTGTTCATATGCTAGTTAAGTCTGAAACTGAAGAAAATCAAAACAAGTTCATGATGGCCAAAATGTGATACTGAGTATATCCTACCTGAAATTAGAGACCATCTCAAGAACACATTTTATGCATTAGACTAATGACTGAAGACCAGAGGACTTGTGGGATGACATCAAGAATATATTTTAGGAAGAAAGCAAAAGGTCACTGAAAAGACAGGAGAGAGAAAAGACAAAAATGGATGTCAGAAGAGACTATGAAAATCTCTTTAACAGAGAAGCTAAAGTGACTGGAAGAAATTAAGTAAAAGAGCTGACCAGAAAATTTCAAAGGACAGAGAAGAAAAAGGCAAGTACTATAAGGAAATGTTTAAAGACATGGAGTTAGAAAGCCAAAAGGGAAGAGCACACTCAACATTTCTCAAGCTGTAAGAACTGGAGAAAAAAATTCAAGCTTCGGGTTGCAATATTGAAGGATTTTTTGGGCAAAATAGTGAGTGATGAAGAAAACACCAAAAGATGGTGGAAGGTATACACAAGAGAAACGATCAAAAAGAAATGGTTGATGTTCAACCATTTCAAGAGAAAACATATCAAGAATGAGTGGTAATGAAGGAAGAAGTCCAAGCTACACTGAAGGCATTGGCAAAAAACAAGGCTCCAGGAATTGTCAGTATACAAATTGAAATGTTTCAACAAGCTGATGCAGCAATGAAGGCACTCATGTGTGTAGAAATTTGGAAGACAGCTACTTGGCCAGCCAACTGGAAGAGATCCGTATTTGTATCCATTCCAAAGAAAGGTGACCCACCAGAACGCAAATCATCAAATTAATATCACATGCAAGTAAAATTTTGCTTAAGCTAATTCCAAAACAGTTGTAGCTGTGTATTGTCAGGGAGCCGCCAGAAGAACAAGCTGGAATGAGGGATATCATTGCTGATGTCAGATGGATCTTGGCTAAAAGAAAATACCAGAATGATGTTTACTTATGCCTTAGGGAGTATGCAGCCATTTGACAGTGTGGATCATAAACTATGAGCCACGTTGTGAAGAATGAGTATTCCAGAATATTTAATTGTGTTCATGAGGAACCTGTACATAGACTAAGAAAGTTGTTGCAACAGAACAAAGGTATACTGAATGCTTTAAATTTGGGGAAGTTGTGTGCCAGGGTTGTATCCTTTCACCATTATTAATTCAATCTGTATGCTGAGCAAATAATTTGAAAAGTTGGACTATATGAAGAAGAATATTGCTTCAGGATTAGAGGAAGTCTCGTTAACAACCTGTGATAGGCAAATTATACATCCTTTCCTGTTGGCAGTGTAGGGACTTGTGTACTGCTGAAGTTTAAAGTGTAAAGAAAACAGAAATCCTCACCACTGGACCAATAACATCACAATAAGCAGAAGAGATTGAAGTTGTCAATCCAGACAGTCACCACTCATGGAAAATGCAATCAAGATATCAAATGGCACATTACATTAGGAAAATCTGTACTCAAGACTTTTTTTAAAGTGCTTAAGAGCAAAGTTACCAGTTTTGAGTTCTAAGGTGTGCCTGACCCAATCCATGGTATTTTCATTTGCCTTACATGCATGTGTAAGTTGGGCAAGAAATAAGTAAGACAGGAGGAAAACATGCATTTGAATTATGGTGTTGGTGAAGAACATTGAAAGCACCATGTATTGCCTGGTGAACAAATCTGTCTTGGAAGAAACACAGCCAGAATGCCTCTTATAAGCAAGGAGGATGAGACTTTGTCTCTTACACTATACACATGCTATCAGGAGGGACCAGTCCCTGGAGAAGGGCATATTATTGTTGTTGTTAGGTGCCATCAAGTCGGTACCGACCCATAGCGACCTTGTATGCACAGCAGAACGAAACACTGCCCGATCCTGGGCCAACCTCACTACTGTGCCACGCTTGAGGCCATCGATGCTGTCACTTGGCCAATCCATCTCGTTGGGGGGTCTTCCTCTTTTTCTCTGACCCTCCACCTTACCAAATATGATATGCTTCTCCAGCGAATGGTCCCTCCTGACAGTATGTCTGAAGTATGAGAGATGAAGTTTGGGCATTTTGGCCTCCAAGGAGCACTCTGGCTGCACTCCTTCCAAAACGGATGTATTGGTTCTTTTGGCAGCCCATGGCACTTTAAATATTCTCTGCCAACACCATAACTCAAAAGTATCAATTCTTCTATGGTCTTCTTTATTCACTGTCCAGCTTTCGCATGCATATGAGATTATTGAAAATACCATGGCTTGGGTCAGGCACACCTTAGTCCTCAAGCTGACATCTTCGCTCTTCAACACTTTAAAAAGGTCTTGTGCAGCAGATTTGCCTAATGCAATACGTCGTTTGATTTCTTGACTGCTGCTTCCATGAGTGTTGATAGTTGATCCAAGAAGAATGAAGTCCTTGACAACTTCAGTCTTTCCTCCGTTGATAAGAATGTTGTTTATTGGTCCAGTGGTGAGCATTTTTGTTTTCTTTACATTGAGATGTAATCCATACCGAAGGCTGTGCTCTTTGATCATCAGTAAAATGAAGTCCTCTTCACTTTCAGCAAGTAAGGTCGTATCATCTGCATATCTCAGGTTGTTAATGAGTCTTCCTCCAATCCTGATATCACATTTTTCTTCATATAACCCAGCTTCTCAGATTATTTACTTAGCATACAGGTTGAATAAGTATGGTGAAGGAATACAACCTTGTCACACACCTTTTTTAATTTTAAGCCATTCAGTGTTCCCATGTTCTGTTCGAACAACTGCCTCATGGTCCAGGTACAGATTCTTCATGAGCACAATTAAGTGACCTGAAATACTCATAACTTCACAATGTTGTCCATAGCTTGTCATGATCCACTCAATCGAAAGCCTTTGCAATAAAGCACAAGTAAACATCTTGAAACATTTACTTATGAAGATCAAAGAGCACAGCCTTCGGTATGGATTGCATCTCAATGTCAAGAAAACAAAAATCCTCACCACTGGACCAATCAAAAAACAACATTCTTATCATCGGAGAAAAGATTGAAGTTGTCAAGGACTTCATTCTGCTTGGATCAACTATCAACACTTGCGGAAGCAGCAGTCAAGAGATCAGACAACGTATTGCATTGGGCAAATCTGCTGCACAGTAACTTTTTGAAGTATTGAAGAGCAGAGATGTCAGCTTGAGGACTAAGGTGTGCCTTCCCCAAGCCATGGTATTTTCAATAACCTCATATGGATGCAAAAGCTGGACAGTGAATAAGGAAGATCGTAGAAGAATTGATGCCTTTGAGTCATGGTGTTGGAGAATACTGAAAGTGCCATGGACTGCCAAAACAACCAATAGATCTGTTTTGGAAGACATGCAGCCAGAGTGCTCCTTGGAGGCCAAGATGGCTAAGCTTCATCTCTCATACTTTGGACATATAGTCTGGAGGGAACAGTCACTGGAGAAGGATGTCATGCTGGGTAAGGTGGAGGGTCAGAGAAAAAGAGGAAGAACCCTAACGAGATGGGTCAGCCAGGTGGTATCATTGATAGTGTCAAGTGTGGCAGCAGTAGTGGGGTTGGCCCAGGATAGGACATTGTTTTGTTCTGCTGTGCATGGGGTCGCTATGAGTCGGTTCCGACTCAATGGCACCTGACAACAACAACAAACATCTTTGATATTCTCTGCTTTCAGCCAAGATCCATCCAATATCAGCAATGGTATCCCTCATTCCACGGTCTCTTCTGAATCCGGCTTGAACCTCTGGAAGTACTCTGTCAATGTATGATTGTAGCCATTTCTGTATTACCTTTAGTAAAACTTTACTCGCATGGGATATCAAAGAGGTTGTCTGATTTCCGCATTCCATTGAGTCACCTCTCTTTGGTATGGGCACAAATATGGATCTCTTCCAATCAGTCGGCCAGATTCCAAATTCCTTGGCAGAGATGAGTGAGTTCCTCCTGTGCCGCCTGACTTTCTTGAAAGATTTCAATTTTTATTCCATCAGTTCCTGGTGCCTTTTTCTTTGCCAGTTCCTTCAATGCACCTTGGACTTCCTCCTTTAGTATCAATGGCTCTTGATTTTATGCTACTTCTTGAAATGGTTGAACATTAATCATTTCCTTTTGGTACAGTGACTGTGTATTCCTTCCATCTTTTCGTGATGCTTTCTGCATCATTCAATAATTTGCCCAGAGAATCTTTCAATAACAAAAGTCGAGGCTTGAATTTTTCCTTCAGTTCCCCCAGCTTGAGAAATGCTGA
>NW_006408881.1:414154-417593 GCF_000296735.1 Chrysochloris asiatica
CCATTTTGACCTTTTCCTTCTTTCTTGTCTTCTTAATGACTTTTTGCTTTCTTCATGTATGATGTTCTTGATGTCATCCCACAACTCTTCTGGAGAAGGACATAGTACTTGGTAAAGTGGAGAGTCATTGAAAAAAAAGAAAATCCCCAATGAGATGGACTAATGGGGCAGCAACAGTGAGTTCAGACAATTGTGAGGATGACATAGGACTTGACATTATTTCTTCCTTTTGTGCATAATGTTGCATTGAGTCTAAAGTACCTAAGAATAACAACATACATACACAGAGACAGGCAAAAACAGTGAAATACATAAGGGGGTTTCAAAAGGTGGATAAATATAAACAAAAGATGAAATTTTTCCATGAACAACAAAATCTTAAGGATAAGTTTTCTGAATTAAGTCTGGCTAGACTTAATGACTAATTCCGGTAGGCATTGCTCATTAAGTCTGGCTAGACTTAATGACTAATTCCGGTGGGCATTGCTCAAGAGTAGACAGGGATGGGCAACTTGAACATTGGCTACCCAAAATGGGTGGAGGGGGACGGTTTCAAAGGCAAGAAGTGACTGGTTAACAAGCTTTCAAGAGGCAGCCTAGATCCAGAGGGTGCAGAGGAAGGTAGTATCTCCACTGAGTAGTATCCAGTCTGTCTGGGCAGGGCTGATGAAAGGAGATGTGGATAGGTCTCTTGTGATACAATAGTGAATAATTGTTAACAGGACTGACTGTGAAGGTTGGAAATGTAAAGGTAGACGTAGCAAAAAGAGGGGAGTGATTGACACTGCCATCTAGGAGTGGAGGTCCCTGGGACCAGCAAGGGAGAAGAGCGGAGTGTGGGAACCTACCCAAGAAGCAATGATGGCAGAGATGATGACATAGAGAGATGGTGAAGCTGGAGACTTTAGACCCAGAGAGGGAGAGGGGCTGTGTGCTGACAACCGGGGGGCAGGCTGGTTGGTTGATGCATGGAGGGGATCGTAACCATGGCAATGACATGATATATGATAGGATGAATGTAAAGCTAATGTTCTTCCATGTAAAGTACCACATCATTCACAATAAAACATTTAAAAAAAGAAAGAAAGAAAAGAGGGCATTGCTAATCCATGGCAAGCACTAGCAGAAATACGTAAGATATCAACTTATTGGGTCAAATATTTTTGGGAGATGGGCTCTAGGTGTATTTGATACATTTCTGTCAAACTGACAAGTACAAGGAGGCTAATTGGTTGATCCTGTATTCACTAGACAAGATGATAAAAACAGAAGATTGGTTCTGGGCTTCAGTGTCACAGCTCAAGCGCCACCTAAAAGACCTGAAGATTGACACTTATGCCCTGAAAGGAAGCCTTGTTAGTGAAGAGCTGTTATTACAGAACAACAAGCCCAGAGTTTTTATCCTAAGAATAGTTGAATTACAGCACCAATCAAATTTTTAACTTCAAATGGTATCTGAAGTTAAAGTTAGGGCATTAATTGGAAAAAAAATGTGGTTAGTGCCGTTGAGTCAGTTCTGACTCAGTGACCTTACGTGCAACAGAATGAAACATTGCCTGGTCCTGGCCCATGCTTAAGAATTATTACCACACTTGAGTCCATTGCTGCTGTTGCTGTGCCAATCCATTTTGGTAGGGGGGAGGTCTTCCTCTTTTTCAGTGACCCTCCACTTTTCCTTGCATACTATTCCTCTGTGGAGACTGGTCCCTCCTGATAATATGTCCAAAGTATGCCAGTTTATTGTACTGTGGTGACTAAATACCAGGAGGGTCAACCTGGACAGGTTTCAGCTGAGCTTCCAGAATAAGACTAGGAGTAATGAGAGACAGTACTTCTGAATGTTGTGTTGCTATTAAGTGTCTGTGAGTTGGTTCTGACTCATGGTGGTGTTATACCTAGAACTTGGGATCCCCAAAGACCACCAAGGAGCCGACACTGATGCAAATGCACAAGAGTTGTTTATTCAAGCTCCAGCTCAGACCCCACCTACATCCGATGCAGCCGATGAGGGATGGAGCCTCGAACTCCCAGTTATTCAAGCCCGAGCTCAGACTCCACCTGCATCCTACTCAGTGGATGAGGGATGGAGCCCCAAACTCCCAGTTGGCAGGGTTTTTATAGAGTTTTCAAGCAAGCTCAGGGTTTTTCAGCTTTACAATATTTGGATTGGTTGACATTTGGCAAACTATGAGATGTTACAGTTTAATTGGTCAGGACTGGTGGTCTTTGTTCTTAAGCTAGGATAAGGAAAACATCTGGCATCTGGCCTTGGGTTGTCCTGTCCACTGCTTATCTAGTTCTTGCTGTTGCTAGGGGTGAAAGGATATTCTAAAGCAGCATGAGCTGATTTAGCACGTTCCTGGAACAGGAGGACATGTTCAGGCTAATGTACAGAATAGAGTCTTTTTCTTGGTCCTACAGTGGTGATGTGCTGTGGAGTTGATTCCGACTCATACAACCTTGATTAGGGTTTCCAAGGAGCAGTTGATGGGTTTGAACTGCTGACCTTGTGGGTCAAAGTTCAGTGCTTATTTTACAGCACCACACCAGTAGTCCACAAGCAAAACCAGTGGAATGTTTAGCCACTGAAAACCCCATGAGTTGCAATGAAAGACTGTCAGCACAGAACTGGGAAGAAATGAACTCTGGAAATCATGATGGGGACATGTAGGCAGATAATCAGGAAGCTGCAGACAGTGAGCCCCTAAATTCTATTAAATCACTCCTGCTAACAGAACTAGTGCCTCCTCACTCTCATCTGAAGAGATTACTCCAACTTTATTGACTAAGTCACCATTGAAGTAAAACCATTATCCCTTCTACCTCCAGTTAAGCATAATAACTCAGCTGTGTCTGAAGAGACCCAAAAAAAATGTAAATTACTAGGAGGATCACCTGAGGCCTTACTGCTGAGTGTTCCCATGACCATCACCCATTTCTTGCTTCTAGACCTGTACCTAGATGTAAGTGAACCTAACAGATGGTACATAAAGTGTGACTATTAGGAGGTGCACTACACTCCAGGAGAATTGCTTGAGTTTTCTAATACATGCAAAGAAACCTGGGAAATTTATGTGAGAATGGCTATGGGTACAAGGAACGGAAAGTTGGTGTTTGCGTTTACCAGTCTAATGCTTATCCAGGGCTCAAATTTGGAACTGTGTTTAAGTACAGATTCTTTAGTGTTTCAACTGGAGAGATTAGAAAAATGATCTGATTGTTTATTTGGTTGATTGACTGAAGCATGGATCAAGAGGTAGCTTAAGCAAACTCAAGTTGAAATTCCAGAATTGTCTTGATATGCTGTCGGTGTTGAAAGGCTTAAGGCAATTAGCATGTTAGAGTGGATTTACCAGATTGCCCCACAAACCCACCCAGGTAGTGAGTGACCAGAGGTCACTTTCACTATGATATTGTTGTTGTTGTTGTCAGGTGCCAT
>NW_006408881.1:420344-424817 GCF_000296735.1 Chrysochloris asiatica
CATGTTCTGTGTGCTTTTCTCCCCCGAGCTTAACTGTATTCATGTCATTATGGTCAACCCTACTTTGAGGAGGCACCATCAAATTAGGTACCATCAAGTCAACTCTCACTCAGTGATCCTATGCACAACAGGATGAAACACTGCCCAATCCATCATCACAGTTGTTATGTTTGAGCCCATTGTTGCTCCCAAATGTCAGTCCATCTCATTGGGGACTGTGCACTTTACCAAGCATGTTCTCCAGGAACTGGTCCTTCCCAATAACATATCCACAGTACAAAAGACTAAGTCTCACCATCCTGGCTTCTAAGAAGCCTGGCTGTACTTCCAAAACAGATTGATTTTTCTCCTATGGTGCTTTCAGTATTCTTCGCCAACACCATAATTCAAATACATCTGTTTTTCTCCAGTCTTCCTTATTCATTGACGAAAATTTCCATGAGGTTATAGAAAATACCATTGTTAATGTAAGGGGGACAGGAGGAAAATTACAGGCAGCAGCGGGAAGAATCAATAAAACCATAAAAAACTCCAAGTACAAAGAACAGGGGTAGTACGTGGACAAGATTTTTTTTTTAAAAAAAAACCATCTCCTTGTCAGATTAGTAGGATATAAACAAAATTCAATGTGAATAGGAAGGGAAGGTTCACAAAACCTGCTGGGTTCTCGACACACAAGGATATGTTGTTAAGTGCCATTGTGCAGTTCCTATTCATAGTGAGCCTGTATAGGGTTTCTGAGCAGTGGCTGATAAGTGTGAACCTTTCGGTTTAAAGTGACCTTGTGGTACAGTGTTTATCCTACAGTGCCACGCACACTCGAGGGTGAGTCAAGAATTATCCACAACCCAGTTATATTAAAATGCCCATTCACGTCCATGACTGATGACATTGAGCATGCACGTGAAATTATTCGTCGAATGAGTGACAGTGGATTATGTGACAAATCAATCAGCCATTACTCTGCCTATGAACTAATCCATGGCAAACTTGGGTTTCAAAAAGATTGTGCAAGATGGATACCAAAACAACATAAACAGAATCATTTGGACGTCTGCAAACAATATTTGGACCTATATTCAAAGGAAGGTGGAAGTTTCTTTTTAAAAATCATTAATGGTGACAAGACATGGATTCATCACGTAAGAGCCTGAGAGTAAATGGCAGAGTATGAAATGGAAACTCTCAATCGCCTACCAAGAAAAAGTTCAAAAGTCAACCATCCCCTGGAAAACATGTTTACAGTTTTCTGGGAACCTCAAGGGCCAGTATTGGAACACTATCAGGAAAAAGGTTCAACAACCAACAGTGCTCATTGCAGCTGAAGCCTAAACTTCAAATTCAACACAGAGGACTGCTACCCAAGGGCACTGTGATCTTACATGATGATGCAAGTCCACATACCTCTGCCTACACTTGTTGACGCTGCCAAAACTTCATTTTGAGGTATTAAAGATTCCTCCCTATAGTCCTGATCTTGCTCCATCAGACTTTCAACTGTTTGGTCCCCTGAAAACAGCCCTTTGAGGATGACGATTCACCTCTGATGAAGAAGTGAAGGTGCAGGACATGGTGTTTAGTCAGTTCTGACTCATAGTGACCCTGCACAGGGTTTCAGAGGCTGTAAATCTTTACGGGAGCAGGACACCTCATCTTTCTCCCACGGAACCACTGGTAGTTTTGAACTGCTGACCTTGAGGTTCACAGCCTTATTCATAACCACTATGCTACCAGAGCTCCAGGACATGGTAGTTTATCATTAAGTTGTGCATATGGTCACTATGAGTTGGAATCAACTCAATGACACTTAACAACAACAACAAACATTGGAATTACTGGATCATAATTGTGCTCATGAGAAACCTATACATAGACCAAGAGGCAGTCATTCAAATAGAACAAGGGGACACTGAAATGTTTAAGGTCAGAAAAGGTGTGCACCAGGGTTGTATTCGTTCACCATACCTATTCAATCTATATACTGGGCAAGTAATCTGAGAAGCTTAATTATATGAAGACAAGTATGGCATCAGTATTGGAGGAGGACTCATTAACAACCTGTGATATGCAAATGATACAAGCTGGTTTGCTGAAAGCAATGATGTCTTAAAATACTGATGAAGATCAGAGAGCTTCAGTATAGGCTGCACCTCAATGTAAAGAAAACAAAAATCTTCACAACTGGACCAATAAATAACATCATAATAAATGGAGGAAAGATAGAAGTTGTCAAGGACTTCAGTTTGCTTGGATCCACAATCAAGGCTCATGGAAGCAGCTGTTAGGAAATCAAAAGACGTATGGCATTAGGCAAATTGGTTGCACAAAACCACTTTAAAGTGTTTGAGAGCAAAGATGTCAGTTTAGAGACTTAAGTACACCTGACTCAACCCATGGTATTTTCAATAGCTTCATATGCATGTGAAAGTTAGACAATAAATAAGGAAGACCATAGAAGAATTTATGCATTTGAATTATGGTGTTGGAGAAAAATATTAAAGGTACTATGGAGTCCTGATGTGGCACTGTGGGTTAATGCGCCAGACTGCAAAGCCGTTTGAACTGCAAGGTCAGCAGTTCAAGCTCACCAGTGCTCCTCAGAAACGCTATACAGGGTCGCTGTGGGTCGGAACCGACTCAATGGCACTTAACAACAACAATGGACTACCAGAAGAACAACCAAATCTGTGGTGCAAGAAGTATAACCAGAATCCTCCTTAGAAGCTAAGATGGCCAGACTTTGTCCCTTATACTTCTGATATACTACCAGGAGGGACCAGTACCTGGAGAAGGGCATCATGCTTGGTAAAGTGGAGGGACATCGAAAAAGAGGGAGACCCCCAACGAGTTGGATTAGCAAATAACAGCAGCAATGAGCTCAAGTGTAGCAGCAATTGTGAGGATGGTGCAGGACCAGGTGGTATTTCATTGTGTTGTACATAGGGTCACTATGGGTTGGAATGGACTCCATGGCACCTAATGGCAGCAACAATGTGGTAGTTCTACAATTTTCTGGAAAACCATCAAACTATTTTTCACAGTATCTGCATATACAACTTATTAGTTGGTGATTTTATGTGTGTAAATGAACCATAAAACTAAGGTACTGACGTCACTGAAATGGGTGACTATTGGCGTAAATTAAAACTCAATTCTGAATTAAACTAAAAATTACACTTTTGCAGTTCTAAAGAGATAATACAGAAAAATTCATCATGGCATCTGTGATTTCCCATACCTGGGTGACAGGCTTTTATTCCTGTCTAAGACTTAATGAAGAGTCTTTATAATACTTACAGAGTCCTGGTGTGGTGCTATAGGATAAGCATTGGACTACTAAAACTGAAAGGTCACCAGCCATTCCTCGAAAAACCTATACAGCCATTCCTTAGAAACCCTAAGTCAGAACCAATGCGACAGCACTTCACCACCACTATAACATTTCTGTATGTGAAGACTGGGTCTCTCTTCTCCCCCATGTAGTCAGAAGGATTTCAAAGTCTCTTATGCGGCAGGATCTCCAGGGGTCTATGAACTGGTGAGTGCCAAAAAATGGTGTATTTACCTCACTGTGATTCTCATAACCCAGGGGAATCTACAAGGTAAGCACTCTTGAATTTTGTATCCATGTTTTGGGCCTTCCTGAGACTCCTTTCAGAGTCTTATTTATGTGTTTCTCTCCATCTGAAAAGTTTCTCTGTCTGTTTTCCAGCAAAGGTATATATGACTGTGGAGAAAAATTCTGCTTCTTTTTTGTAAATTTAATCTGCTGTCTAACAGTCCATTTTAGTTGGGACTCCAATTTTTGGACTCCATGTTGGCATTTTAAGGGCAGTAACTCTATAATTCTTAGAAATTGGAGTCATTATTTTGTGTACAAGTTGGTGGAAGAACCGTGGGAATCTTGAGCTTCTGCTGAGATACCCAGTGCTTTTCTTTATTTTGATAAATTTTGCTGTCTCTGATTGTAGGATGTATTTGTGGTGGAATCACAAAAGTCTCACAAGAAATATTTGTGTCAGGTGGGGGAACGGGCAGCAGTTCTTGACCTGTTTGAAACACACATTTGTCCGGAGAGAAGTTCTTGGTAAATTTAAAATGGGTTGTTGGTGGTTAACCTAGGTAAAAATGGCTTAATATGTAGCTGCTTTTCTCTGTGTGTGCATATGTGTTGCTTTGTTTTGTGCCATACTGTTTTGAGAATGTTTACTGTTAACACATATCATAAAGGGAAACATCGTTGTTAAGTGCCATTGAGTCTATTCCAACTCATGTTGTTGTTGTTGTCAGGTGCCATCAAGTCGGAACCAACTTATAGCGACCCCATGCACAGCAGAACGAAACAATGTCCGATCCTGGGCCAACCTCACTACCGCTGCCACACTTGAGTGCATCAATGATGCCACCTGGCTGATCCATCTTGTTGGGGGTCTTCCTCTTTTTCTCTGACCCTCCACCCTACCCAGCATGACA
>NW_006408881.1:426212-432883 GCF_000296735.1 Chrysochloris asiatica
TCTTTTCTTGATGCATTCTGCATCATTCAATAATTTGCCCAGTGAATCTTTCAATAACGAAAGTCGAGGCTTGAATTTTTTCTTCATTTCCCCCAGCTTGAGAAATACTGACCGTGTTCTTCCCTTTTGGTTTTCCAACTCCAAATTCCAACTCATAGCTACCCTATATAGAGTTTCCAAGGAGTGGCTGGTAAGTTTGAATTGCTGGTCTTGTGACTCAAGCCACATTACTACAGGACAAAAGTCTAACCACCAGCCACTGCAGTCAATATCAGAGTAGGGGGTGAGAATCAATATTCCTTTTATTAACAGATCTGGCAGGCAGTGAAAATCCTTCTAGCCGATATGTTCCTGGAGCACAGGGGAAAGGTTAGTCAGAGCAGTAATGATTGGGAACAACGATTTAAGAGATTTGAACCGAGAGAGGGAAAAAATTATTAAAAACTCTTCTCTCAACACCAGGACTCCATAAATGTTTCATCTTAATACATTGGCCAAAGTTTTACTCTCCCATGAAAATTACATGAGATTAATTTGCAATTTAGCTGCTTTCTGTTACTTTTAAGTAGGAAGGTCATGGAGGTTAGAGATCCTGAGCTGCTCCTCAGGAGACAGAGGAAAAAGCATTCTGCTCCTGCAAAGATTCACAGCATCAGAAAAAATACACACAGGGTCGATATGATTCGAAGAACTCCACAGCACATAATAACAAGAACATAGAAGAATTACTTACTTTGCTATATAATGGTTGTTAAGTGCCATCAAGTCAGTTCTGACTCATAGTGGCCCTGTATGGGGTTTCCAAGGAGCAGCCAATGAGTTTGAACTGCTGACCTGATGATTCACAGTCCAATGCTGATTCTGCAGAACCTCACCAGGAGTCCTTGCTATATAATTGTTGTTGTTGCTAGGTGTCATCAAGGTGGTACCGCCTCATAGCGACCCTATGTACAACAGAATGAAACATTACCTGATCCTGTGCCAACCTCACAATTGTTGTTATGTTTGAGCGAGCCCATTGCTGCCACCACTGTGCCAATCCATCTAGTTGGGGGTCTTCCTCTTTAACTTCAACCTTCCACTTTACCAAACATGATATCCTTCTCCAGTGACTGGTCCCTCCTGATAATATGTCCAAAGTATGATAGACAAAGTCTGGCCATCCTGGCTTCCAAGAAGCACTCTGGCTGTACTTCTTCCAAGACAAATTGATTTGTTCTTTTGGCAGTCCATGGTACTTTCAATATTCTCGTCCAACACCACAACTCAAATGCATATAGCTTTTATAGCTTCCGTACTCACTGTCCAACTTGCGCGTGCATATAATGTTATTGAAAATACTATGGCTGGAGTCAGGTGCACCTTAGTCCTCAAACTGATATCTTTGCTCTTTAAAGAGGTCTTACGTAGCAGATTTGCCTAATGCAATATGTTGTTTGATTTCTTGACTGCTGCTTTCATGAGTGTTGATGGTTGATCCGAGCAAAATGTAGTGTTTGACAACTTCAATCTTATCTCCATTTACCCACCTTCTCATATTATTTGCTCAGCATACAGGCTGAATGTTATTGTTGTTGTTAGGTGCCACCGAGTTGGTACCAACCCATAGTGACCTTATGCACAGCAGAATGACACACTGCCTGATCCTGGGCCAACCTCGCCACTGTTGCCACACTTGAGGCCATCAATGCTGCCACTTGGCTGACCCATCTCGTCGGAGGTCTTTCTCTTTTTCTCTGACCCTCCACCTTACCAAACATGATATCCTTCTCCCTCCTGACACTATGTCCGAAGTATGAGAGATGAAGTTTGTTCATCTTGGCCTACAAGGAGCACTCTGGCTGCACTTCTTCCAAAATGGATTGGTACTTTTGGCAGCCCATGGCACTTTCAATATTCTCCAACATGATAACTTAAAAGCATCAATTCTTCTACTTATTTACTTATTTACAATTCTTCCTTATTTACTGTCCAACTTTCACATGCATATGAGGTTATTGAAAATACCATGACTTGGGGCAGGCGCACCTTAGTCCTCAAGCTGACATCTTTACTCTTCAACACTTTAAAAACGTCTTGATGAAAGAATGCAGCCCTGGTACACAACTTTCCTAATTTTAAACCATTTGGTATTCCCTTTTTCTGTTTGAACAACTGCCTCTGGGTCTATGTACAAATTCCTCATGAGCACAATTAAGTGTTCCGGAATACTCATATTTTGCAATGCTGTCCATAGCTTGTCATGATCCACACAGTCGAAAGCCTTTGTGTAGTCAATAAAGCACAGGTAAACATTTTTCTGGTATTCTCTGCTTTCAGCCAAGATCCATTTGACATCAGGAGTGATATTCCTCATTCCATGTCCTCTTCTGAAACCAGCTGTTCTCTATCAATGTGTGTGTGTTTTTTTTTAAGATTTTTATTGTGGATTGAGTGAAAGTTTGCAGGACAGATCATCAGTTTTACATTCAACAAATCATACACCTTGTTTCATTACAATGATTATAATCCCCTCCATATACCATCAGTTAACAGTATTTCTCACTATTCACGTTAGCTTTTTAAAAAAACAACAACAACACACTCAGGTATATTTAATAATTTACACCTCCAAAGGGCACATTCTGCAAGTCTGTTCCTGGCCACCAGCTCTTAGTCCTTCTCTTCTTAGTTGATGAATCTAGAGTCCTCAGTCACTTCCTCTCTCCATGCCCCCATCTCTGGTGCTGCTTCTCTGGATAAGGTCCCGCACTCTGCTTGTGCATTCCTCTCTTGGTGGTCCTAGGGTCCTCTGTTTCTGGACTCTAAGATTAACCACTCTCCTGTTTTTGTTATAAAGCTTCTACCTTTACAATTAGTCACAATTAGTCATGATAACAATTATTCACTATTGAATCATACGAATCTTATCCCCTACTCTTTTCACCAGACCCATCTAGGCAAGATGAAAACTATTTGGTGGGGACTCTTTCTTTGTACCCATACTCTTAAACTAAACTCCCTCTTGAAACCTTGTAAGCCAGTCACTTTGTGTCTTTATCACCCCCTCATTTTAGGTAACCAATGTATAAGTTGCCCATCCCTATCTATACTGTGCACAGAAGGGATAGCATAGATACTTGATGTGAAGACTCCTTCCCTCTCTGTTAGTATTTAGAGTTAGTACCTCCATGAGTATAGGTCAAGTTCATCAAATTGTGACAATTTACCCTTGTTTCCTTTATAAAAAATTTTTTTGTTTTGTTTTATTACCTTCCTCTAGTTGAGTTCTGATTATCAAGCCATCGAGGCTAGGTCAGATGGGTACTGTCTGCAAGTTTGGGAATTCTTTTGCATCTACCCTCACTTCATATCAGCTGGATGCTTCACTCTCAACTCTAGCCCTCTTTGGCTATGTCCTTGTCCATGGGCTCAAATGTCCTCAGGTCTCTCCACACTTTGGACCAACCAGCCCTTCCTCTTCTCTCTCTCATCTCCAAGTCAAAAGGAGTCAATAGACAGTGGTTGAACTCAGCCCATTTCTTCATTGCTGCCTTTCCCCCTCTTCCACTTACCAGTAGACCAGTGTGGTCACCAGCAAGTTTACATGCCTGTTTGTGTATTCCCTTTGAGTTTCAGTCTTAGAGGGGAGTTTGTCCTGAAGGAACTTGATTTCTTGCCTTCATGGCTTCCTGGTGAACAGCTTGTTTATTCTTATAGTAGCCAGTCATACTGACATTTTTGTTTTGGGTTTTTCCTGATGATCTTTCTTTGAAGATGTATCTTCTATCACTCTATCTGCTTCAGGCTGGTCTGCTTGTCCTTGCTAGTGGGACTGTCCCACCTCAGAAGGTTCTGGATGGGACTCAGGATTCCACCTAAGGTCCTATACGCTGCAAAGGCTTGGCAAGAGGCCGATTTCACTGGGAAAATTGTAGAACCCCTTTTAGGTATTCCACTCATTTATATGATGAAGATAGGCTTACAAGCTTTCTGTAATCATATTTCCTGACAACCTTTCTATCCCACTCAAGTGTCTATTTTACAACATCAGGCAAGGGAAACCAATATTTATAAGACAGTCAAGTATTTTAGTATTATTTCCCCACTTCAAGCTGCCTAGATCCCTTTATTACAGAGCCCTGTTGTTCCAAGTTTGGCCATGCATCACTATTTACCTCTATCCCACTTAGGCTATGCAAATCTGTCTCAGTATTCCCCTATCAATCTTGTTCTTCCACCTCCTCCCCCTTGTTTTACTGCCCTCCCCAATTCCCGAATTAACCCCCCCTCCCCAACCCCACTGTTGTGGTTACCTTATAGTCCATTAACCCTTCCTTCAATTTAAGACAGTTTATATCCTATAATCTACTTGACCTTCCCACAACCTGAATCTCTGTTCCTGTGTGTACCTTCTTTCACATTGTAATTGTTTTGATCATAGACTGACCTCACAGATCCTCTTTTCTTATCATTTTATTCTGTTCTTGACTCTTCCTTTTGTCGATTGAGTTCAGGGTGATGCTGCCACGTACGTCATCTCTGGTTGTTGTCTGTTCTTATTGGTTCTCAGTCCACAGAACTTCCTTTAGGATGTTTTTATAGCAGGGTTGGCGTTGGCAAAATTCCTTAGCTTCTGTTTTTCCTGGAATGTTTTGATAACACCATCACATTTGATTGACAGCTTTGCTGGGTTCTTGATTGGCAGGTTTTTTTTTATTTCAGGGTTTTATGTATGTCTCCCCATTGCCTTCTTGCCTGCATGGTTTCTGTTGAGAGATCTGAGTTTACTCTGATTTGCTTGCCTTTGTATGTTATATTTCTCTTTTCCCTAGCTGCTTTCAGTATTCTGCCCTTATCTTTGATTTTGGAGAGCTTGATTTTTATATGTTTTGGTGATTTTCTTTTAGGGTCTATCCTTCCTGGGATTTGTTGAGCTTCTTGAATGCTTATATTTTCACTTTTCAAGATGTTAGGAATTTTTTCTTCCAGAAGCTCTTCATCTTTCTCCTCTGTGGACTTGTGTGATTCTTCCTGTTCCGGAATGCCAATAATTCTTAAGTTATTCCTCTTCATGTTGTTCAACATGAATCTTAGGCCTTCTTCAAGTTTTTTTTATCCTTTTTTGTGTTTGCTCTTCTATCTTAGTAGTGTTGAGAGATTTATCTTCTAGCTCACTAGTTCTGTCTTTTAACTCTTCAATTCAACTCCTTTGCTCTTTCAGTGTACTTTCCATTTCTGATATTCTATTATTCATTGTTTGGTCCTCTCTCTGTAGATTTTGTATTGTTTCGAATGCTGTATCTTATTTGATTGTTCCTGTAGCACTTTCCTGACTTCTTCCCTTATTTTTCTAAACTCCATTGTATAGTGTTTTGATATACTTTATAATCATTTTTCTGAATTCCTTCTCAGGCATTTCCGAAGCGTGCCCATCTTCCAGTATGGAGTGTAAGTCTACTTCCAGCTCATTTGCCTCAGTAACTTTATCTTGTTTCTGGACATGTGCTGATATAGTCATCTGCTTCTGTTTTGGGGGCATATTCAGGAGTTATCTGTGGCCTTAATACTTAGATGGGTGTGTATTTTGGTATTTTTTTTAATGCTTTTTGCTTGCTTCCAGGTAGATGTGATCAGGAGAAGGGCTTCCCTTTTCACTCTTCTTCCTGAGAAATTTCAAGATGCCCTGTTGGTCATTGTGATGTAACTCAGGATTTAATTTTTGGCCTACTTCCTTTTTAGTCTACCTGTCCTGCTCCACAATCCCCATTCAGGCCTTTTTCCTAGTGAGAAACAGTTCAGGGCCAGCTGTGGCTGTTTTGTGCTGCCATTTGGTTTTAAGTGGAAACAGTCAATTTAAATTTCAAGGAGATCAGTGTGCATGTGTAGTATAACTTCTGGGGCTGTTGGTGGGGGTGAGGTGTCCACTCACTCAGCCACCCCCTCTAGTCACTAGAATGGAGGTGTGCAGACAGAGAGAGACCAATGAACAGATTTAAAAAAAAGAAAGAAAGAAAAGAATATCCACACCTTAATCTCTGCAGTTCTGTCAGGCATCTGTGGCTGCTCTGATCCTTCTCCTGCTCAGTCTTGCCCAAGATGGCGGCTCTGGGAGCAGCTGAACATCTTGAATTAGAAAGCAATGAATTTTTTGCTTCTGCTACAAATTCCCCTAGCTGTAAGCCTTCCAACCTTCTAAATATTCCCTAATATGTGGTTCAGAGTTCTGGGACCCTCCCATGAACCTGCTTGATCTGGTATTCTGAGTTGTTGCTGACGGATCTCCTTACTGCACTTCCACCCAATCCACCATCTTGTTTGTTCTCTCTTTTTTGTAAAACTCTATTCACATGGGATATCAGTGACATTGTCTGATGATTTCCACATTCCATTAGGTCACCTCTCTTTGGAATGGGCACAAATATGGATCTCTTTCACTCAGTTGTTCAGGTAGTTGTCTTCCAAATTTCTTGGCATGATTAGTGAATGCCTCTAGTGCTGCATCAGTTTGTTGGAAGATTTCAGTTTGTATTCCTTCTATCCCTGGTGCCTTGTTCTTTTCCAATGATTTCAATGAGCCTTGGACTTTTTCCTTTAGTACCATTGGCTCTTGATCATATGTACATCTTGAAATGGTTGAACATCAACAATTTCCTTCTGGTTCAGTGATTCCTTTTTTTTTTTTTTTTTTT
>NW_006408881.1:434827-437599 GCF_000296735.1 Chrysochloris asiatica
CTTTATCTCAGCGGTTCTGCCAGGCGTCTGTGGCTGCTCCTAACCTTCCTCCATGTGGTCTCACCCAAGATGGCAGCTTCTGGAGCAGCCAAACGTCCTGGACTAAACAGCAATGGATTTCTTGCTTCTGCCACAAATTCCCCCAGCTGTGAACCTTCCAACTTTCTAAATATTCCTTTATATGTGGTTCAGCGTTCTGGGACCAGCCCCTGAGCCTGCTTGGTCGGGTATTCTGTGTTGTTGGCGGAGCTCCTTTACTGCACTTCCACACGATCTGCCATCTTGTTTGTTCCCCTCTTTCCATCTTTTGATGCTTTCTGCATCATTCAATAATTTGCCCTGAGAATCCTTCAATACTTTAAGTGGAGTTTTGAATTTTTTCTTCAGCTCCCCAAGCTTGAGAAATGCTGAGCATGTTCTTCCCTTTTGGTTTTCTAACTCCATTTTTTTTTTTGCATATTTCATTATAATAATTGACTTTGTCTTCTTAAGCTGTCCTTTGAAATGTTCTTTTCAATTTTTGTGCCTCCTCACATCTTCCATTTGCTTTAACATCTCTACACTGGAGAGCAAGTTTCAGAGTCTCTTCTGACATCCATTTTGGTCTTTTCCTTCTTTCTTGTCATCTTAATGATCTTTTGCTTTCTTCCTCTATGATATTTTTCTCACTCCACAAGTCTTCTGAGCTTCAGTTTTTAATGTCTAATGCATCAAATCTGTTCTTCAGATGATCTCTAAATTTAGGTGGGATATATTCAAGGTCATATTTTGGCTCTCATGGACTTGTTTTAATTTTCTTCAGCTTCAGCTGAATTGCATATCAGCAATTGATGGTCTCTTTGACATTCTGCCCTTAGCCTTGTTTTGACTGATGATATAGAGGTTTGCCACCATCTCTTTCCACAGATGTAGTCAATTTGATTTCTGTGTATTGCATATGGTGAGATCCATGTGTACGTTGGTTGGGTGGTGGTTATGTGCCACGGAGTTGATTCTGACTCATAACGACCCTGTTATAGGGTTTCTGAGGCTGTAAATCTTTACAGGAGTAGAAAACCTCTTTTCTCCTGCAGAACCGCTGGTAGTTTCAAATTGCTGACCATGAGATTAGCAGCCCAACTTGTAACCACTATGCAACCAGAGTTCCTTTCCATGTGTCTTTCATGTTGTTTATAAACGGTATTTGCAATGAAGAAGTCAATGGTCTTGCAAAATTCTATCATGCTATATAATAATCGAGCATTGTTTCGTTCTGCTGTGCATGGGGTCGCTATGAGTCGGTTCCGACTCGATGGCACCTGACAACAACAACAACAACATATAATTAATAAAGGAGCTCTGGTAGTGTAGTGGTTATGAATTGGGCTGCTAACTTCAAGGTTGGCAGTTTGAAACTACCAGCTGTTCCACAGGAGAATGATGAGGATTTCTTCTCCCATAAAGATTTACAGGCTCGGAAACCCTTTGATGGGTCACTATAAGTCAGAATCTACTCCATGGTATTTAAACAACAACAACATATAATAATAAGACCTTCTAAAGCAATAATGACTCCTGGTGTGGTGCTGTAGGATCAGCACTGGACTGCAAACTAGAAAGTCAGCAGTTCAAACTCACCAACTGTTCCTTGGAAACACTATACAGGGTCACTATCAGCCAGAACCAAGTGATTGCACTTAACAACAACAACAAATGTAATAATGGAGTCCTGGTGTGGTGCTGCAGAATAATGCACTGGACTGCAAGGTCTGTTTGAATCGGAAGGCTAGGGGTTTAAACTCATCAGCTGCTCCTAGGAAACCCTATACATGTTTGCTATTGGTCGGAAATGACTCGACAGCACTTAACAACATTATCACAATATCTAAATTCAAGTTACTTATGAAAATTTTTATTTCATGGTTGTTATGAACATGAAAACCTGTTGAAATGAGAGCATTTTGTTAATCCTCTATAACATCAAAATAATTTAACTCCATCACACACATGTGCAAACATTTTTTTTTTTTCCAATGAGTTGTTATGTGCTCTATAATGAACTGTGCAAAGACCTGGAGTTAGAAAACCAAAAGGGAAAAATGTGCTCAGAAATTCTCAAGCTGGAAAACTGGAGAAGAACTTCGGTTCTCAGACTGCAAAGTTGAAGGATTCTATGGGCAAAATATTGAATGACACAATAAGCATCAAAGAAAATGAAAGGAATATACAAATTGCCATACCAAAAAAGAATTTGCCAATGTTTAACTATTTAAAGAGATACCATATGATCAAGAACTGATGCTATTTTGGAAACACAAGGCTTAAGGAATGTATTGAATACAATTTGATATGTTTCAACAAATTGATGCAATGCTGGAGGAGCTCATTCATCTATGACAAGAAATTGGGGGGAAAGCTTTCTAACCAACTGATTGAAGGAGATCCATATTTTTACCTGATCAGATGACCCAATGGAATGCAGAAATCATTGAACAATCTCACTAATATCACAGTCAAGAAAAATTTTGCTGATGATATTTTTTAAAAGATTGTAGCAAGAGATGGAAAAACTGATCATAAACTTTTTTTTTTTTTTTTTTTTTAAGGTTGTTATTGTGGATTGAGTGAAAGTTTTCAGGGAACATCATCGGTTTCACATTCAAACATTCATATACCTTGTTTCATTACATTGATTATAATCCCCTCCACATACCATCAGTTAACAGAGTTTCTCTATATCCTCTTTCGCTTTTTTGGGGGTTAAAAACTTTGCCTTTTTGGAATTTACAGTCT
>NW_006408881.1:444862-451547 GCF_000296735.1 Chrysochloris asiatica
TTTTCTTGTGTGATATAGGGAGATAAAGTGTCTTCCAAAAACAAAAAGGAGGCTATGCAACCATCAACCAACTGAGGTTGGGTAAAAAGCAAAAGCCAAATGAGGATCAGAAACAAAAACAAAAATGAGAGCAAGAGGGAAGCCATTTTTTATGTAAAAAATAAAGGAAAGAAGAGGAAAAAAAAAAAATATATATATATAGAGAGAGAATAACCTTTAAAAAGGTGCTAATAATAAAGGTAAAGTAAGATAAAATGGGGAGAAAAAAAATTAAGGTAGAAAATTTTGACTCCTAATATGTGTATGTTCTTAGAATCCACTCTTTCAGTCACTTCTGCCCTCCTCTCCTTGCTGTCAGGTTCTGTCTAGTCAATTCTGACCTGTAGCGACCCTGTATAGGGTCTCCAAGGAGTGGCTGGCAGGCACGAACCGCTGGGTCTACAGCTCAAAAGGCCCTGTAGTGTGTCACCTCGGCCCACAGCGCTGTGCTGGACTCCCTTCAAACCAGTGAAAACGACTAGGCAGACTTCATATGACGGGTATCTGTGTCCCCCGCTCTGGGCATCTGAAGAGTGGCCCGTGAGCTTGAGCCTCCAACCCAGCAGACCAAAAGGCCCTTGAGTGGCACTCTAGCCCACCGTGCTACAATGGGACAGCTCTCAAATCCGTGAGTGCAAGCCGACCGAGTAGTACACACAGCCCAACCCTGTCACCTGTATATGGTTTCCTATGAGTAGTTGGTGAGTGTGAGCAACCGGCTCCGTCCCACTGGGTTTGTCGCTCAAAGGAATCTGTGGTGCAGCACCCCACTTCAGTGCACTAGCTGGGCTCTCTTTCAAACTGAGAAGAAAGGCAGACCCACTCCTCGTCTCAGCCTAGCCCAGGAGCGTGTGTTCCTGGCAGAGGAGAGCGCTGGGGGTGGGAGCGTGTTCCGGCCGCTGTTCTAATCCCTTATTTCCTCTCGCCCAGACGTATGTGGTCAAACCATGAGCGCACCCCCTCCCAAACCAAAGAAAAAAGAAAAAGAAAATACAACTAGTTCAGAATGACCCAAGGTCGGCAAGGCACCCTGGATGTTCCTGCGGCGTGTCTCCGCGACTTGGCGACTCTGAGGCCCCTATTCAGTTCAGCTGCTCTGTCTCTCCCAGGCTGTGGGCCCAGATCACCTAGCCTGGCCAACGGGCCCAAGGGTACACACCCTTCTGCCTCTGCTCCAAGTTCCACTGGCTACCTGTCTCCCAGCCTCTAGACCCCTCCTACTTCTGTGGATGTGAATCCAGGAGCTCTGTCTTGGCTCCTTTGTGCTTTGGATTCTGAGCCTCTTTTGCCGGCGACCTTTGCCCTAGCCGCCAGGGATTCCTGCCCTCTGCCCTTCTTCAGTTAATCTAAAATGTTATTACTCTGGTTTTGGGTCCCTCTAGGTTTTGCCACTTATTGAAATGCTGTGGGGTGGGTTCTGACCCACAACTAGTTAGTATATGGATTCCTGTAGGTGCTGCAGCCCATAGTTCGTGCAAATCTTCAGTTTGTGGTCTGGCAGATTAAGCCACAGCAGGGGTGTTTTGTCATTGGAATTGAATTGCTATTTAGTTTCGGTGGTCCCTGAGACTGAGCGGGGAGTTGACCTAGGCTGAAGAAGTGGGGGATAGGCTTTGTGCTTGCAGGCAGCCAGGGTCTGCCTTTGATGACGTGCCAAATGCCTCTTTGTCCCCCTGTGCCTTGGGCCCCCAATTTTTCCTATATATTCACCAGTAATGCCTAATGTGGCTAGAGGACCCCCCTGGGATGGACTATGTTGGTTCCTGAGGGCTCACTGGTTCTCTGCGAGTGTGCTCCTTCTGAGAGCGTCTTCTCAGGGCCTGTTAGGTTTCACAGTGGGCGGCGCCCTCCGCCCGGTAAGAGCCAAGAGCAGGCGGGTGGGGGTTAAAAATTCTCGTAACTTCTCAGTTGTTAGTTCTTTTAAAAAAACAAGTTCATAGAGTTGCTAGTTCTTTTAAAAAACCAAGTTCATAGAGTTGCCACCTAATGTTTTATATTTGCCCAAAAGCTGTCTGTCAACCAGGCTGGGGCCCCTATTGTGACCCTGTCCCATATTTCTCCGGAGCTCACATACCTGTCCCACTGGTCAGGGGAGTGCCGCCGCCGGAAGTCCTCTGATCATAAACTTTATATGGAAAGAAAAGAGACCTCAGAGAAGCACAGCACAGCTTAAGATCAAGAACAAAGTTGGAGGCCTCTCATTCCCTGATTTCACATTTTACTACTTAGTCACAATGGTCAAAACATTCTGGTACCGGTACAATGATACATACATAAATGGAACAGAATTGAGAACCCAAAAGAAAATGCATCCACAAACAGTCAACTGATCTTTGACAAAGGGCCCAAACACACTAAATAGGAAAGAGATAGTCTCTTCAACAAATGGTGCTGACAAAACTGGAAATTGATTTGCAAAAGAATGAAACAAGACCCATATATCAGACCATATGCAAAACCAAACTCAACATGGATTAAAGACCTAAATGTTAAACCCTAGAACTATAAATATCATCAATGAAAAAATAAGGACAAACTTAGGGACTCTATAACATGGCATACATACACTATCAAACATGGCAAAACACACACACACAGTAGAAGACAAAATAGATGACTGGAACTTCCCCAAAATTAGAAACGGATGTGCTTCAAAATATTTCACCAAAGAATAAAAGAGGGAGCCTACAGACTGGGAAAAAATTATTTTTGCAACAACGTGTCAGACAATGGACCAATCTCTAAAATGTATAGAAAACTATAATACCTCTACAAGAAAAATAGAAACAACTCACTTTTTAAAAGGTTACAAGACATGAACAGACACTTCACCAAGAGAAGACATTCCGGTAGCCAACAAACATATGAAGAAATGTTTATGATCATTAGCCATTAGGTGCAAATCAAAACAACAATGAGTTGTCATCTCATACCAGCATTAACAGTGAAGTTCAAAAAGCCAGAAAACATCAAATGCTGGGGAGGATGTGGAGAGACTAGGAGTGTAAAATGGTTCAACCACTGTGGAAAATGGCATGGCACTTCAGCGAAACTTGGAAATAGAAATACGTTATGACCCAGCAATCACTCTAATTGATGTGTAGCCACAAGAAATATGAGCCAGGACAGGAGTAGATATTTGCACACCAATGTTCATTACAGCACTATTCACAAAAATAGTGAATAGTTGGGGAAAAATAGCAAATAGATAGAGACAGCATATCTGCCCATCAATGAAAGAACGAATAAACAAACTTTGGTACATACACACAATGGAATTCTTTGCAACCTTGAAGAATAACGATGAATCTGAAAAACAATTCATAACATGAATGAACCTTGAGGACATTATGCTGAGTAAAATTAGTCAATCACAAAAGGACAAATATTGTATGAGACCATTATTGCAAAAGTGTAAGAAAATGTTTCCATACTAAAAGAAATATTCTTTGATGGTTATCAGAGGTTGGAAGGAGGGGAGAGCTACCTAGAGGGTAGTTACATATTAGCTCAGGTGATGGGGAGGACAATATAAGGAGGGAGAAGGCAATACACAAGAAGAGGAAGAGTAGCAGATGAACAATGAAAGTAGGGGAAGACTTGGGGAAGTATGCATGGGCTAAAGAGCTAAAGGTAAATAGTGATCTGTACACAACCTTGGAACAACAGTGTTCTGTGAGTAGATGTATGAAGCGAGACATAGGCTGAATGGGTAAAGGAGCGGGGGAAATGTTTATGTGACTGTCAAGTGAATATTGGTTTCCCTTGCTTACTATTTTAAAATAGACATTTATGTGTGATAGAAATGAATATTGGGAATTATGATGACAGAAAACTTGTAAGCCTATCTTCAGCCTATAATGGATTGGATTTCCTAAAAGGGGAGTTAGAATTTGCCTAGGGAAACAGTCTTCTTGCTAAGCCTTTGTAGAGTATGGGGACTTAGGTGAAATCCTGAGTTGAACCTAGAACTTTCTGAATTGGGAAATTCCCACTTGAAAAGACATGTAGAGCAACCCAGGACTGCTGGGAGAACAGATATTCTTATTGAAACAAATGCCTGCAGGAAAAAGCGTGGACTGTTTGGTTGTTGGAATATCAAGCAAACTGTTTGCCTTAGAGGCTTTAAGGCAAGCAAAGTCAGTTCATCAAGGAAGCCCCCCCCTCTTTTTTTTTTTAAATATTTTATTGTGAATTATATGGTAGTTTACATGAGAGAACTTTAGTTTTACATTCATTCCATCGTATATCATCTCATTGCCAGGAAAACCCCCTTTTAGGAAGCTTAAAAGGAACCCTCAAGCAGTCTAGTATGTGAGTGAAAGTGGGGGAAATGCAGCAGTGAAACCATTGGTTGAGTTTAGCCATGTTTCATTGACACCTGTTGATCTGAGATGAGAGAATGAAGAGAAGGAGCTGGCTGGTCTGAATTTTAGGGAGCTGTGTAAACTCCTGAGCCCATGAGCATAGACCTAGTGTCTGGGTGCTAGGGCTGAGAGTGAAGTGAATTCTCTGGTCTGAAGTGCAGAGAGGTGTGCATGAACTCCCAAACTTGCAGAACGCACCCATTTGACCTAGCTTGGGTGGCTATTTGACCAGAACTCAACCAGGTAAAGATAAAGATATTTGGTACTGTGACATATGCAAATTTCAACAATTTGACTAACTAGACTTTTGTTTATGGATGCAATTGCTCGGAATTCTAACCAGAATGGAAATTCCTTCATATCAAGGAACAAGCTTATTTCCTCAGTGTACCGAGTTGATAGGAATGAGAGATTTAGACATTGGCTATAAAAAATGGGGGTGGGGTATAAATACATGAGTCCTGGTGGCACTGTTGGATCAGCACTGGACTGCTAACCACAAGGTTGACAGTTCAACCAACCACCAGCCTCTCCCTGGAAACCCTGTACAGGGTTGCTATGAGTCAGAAGTGACTCGATGACACTTAACAATGACAAACACATGAGGTTTATTACAAACTTTCATGAATGTGCTTAGTTTCAGAATGAGTGGGTAAGGTAGAATCCCCACTGAATAGTTTCCCTCTTTAACAGATGGACCTGGTGAAAGGGGATGGGGTTGATGGTTGTTAGAAATGAATCCCGATGTCGCATAAAAGACTAAACTTGGTGAGACTAAATTACCTTGACAAAGTAAAATTTACTCTTGCAAGAGGGTCCGTGCGCATAGCTGTACATACACAAACAGGCCAGTGAGCATACCGAGTGGGAAGTCCACTCGGGTTTTTAATCCCTGACGCGAGTCTCAAGGCTGTGGCTCACCTTATTGGCTAGGGTTTTGACTGCACAATCTATTCCCTTACTCGGTTGGCTAGTTCAAATTTTTAAGGCGCACATTCCTACTTTAGGAAAAGAAGAGAGTGATCATAGTCTTTGCTCCAGGAAGTAGTTTAAGGAAAAAGAAAGTTATAAATTCCTTACTCCAGGAAGTAGTTTAAAGAAAAATAAAGTGATCATAAATTCTTTACTCACTTCAGGAAGTAACCAAAGAAAAAGAGAGAGATCATAAAGTCTTTACTTCAGGAAATAAAAAATGTTACCCGAATATAATAAACAGGATTATAATTTTTTTCCCCACAATTCCCCCATTTTTTTTTCCTTAAGGAAGTAAAAAAAAAAAAAAGTCACTTGAGTACAATAAACAGGATTATAATTTTTTTTTTTCTTTTTAGACTTCTTCATTCTTTTCTTCAAATTTTGCAAGGAGATGTTGACTTTGGTGTTTGTATGTATCTAAGTGAAAAAGGTTATTTTCGTATGGGGGTGGGGGTTGTTTGGATAGGGCTGTTTCTATGAGTTTTAGAACTAATTCTCTTACACAGGATATAATACAGCATCTCATTAGTGTTAATATGGCAAATACAATAATTAGAGAGGTGAGAACTGAAGTCATAAGCTCTTTCCATTTCCCGAATCATTGTTCTGTGATATTAGAAAAGGGGTCATCTATGCCTGAATTTTCAGCAAATTTGTTAGCTAAGGTGGTCAGCTCTTGTAATGCTTTGGCAATGTTACTATAAGGATGAAAATACAACATTGGACTCCGATCATGACACATACTCTTCCTTTTTTCTGCTAATATCATATCTAGGGCTAACCTGTTTTCTTAGGCCATTTTGCTAGTAGGTCCTAATTGTTCTGCTATTCCCTTTATAGCATCCCTGGTATAATTTACAAATCTTTGTTGATTATAATAGATGTAGTTAATCTAGTCCACAGTTTTGTTAATGGTTGACCACTAGAATAGTACAGATTCAACCTCTGTAGCTATTTGGTTTCTTGCTTTGAATTCATTGGGGGGACTCCTATACTGTCTATGTAAATATGGGGATTGAAAGACCCATGGGGAGTAGTTACACTACTTTTGACTTTATGTCTGTTTCTTGTAGTTGTTGGCTGATGGAATGCAATTGCACCAGAGAACAGGTGCCACTCTAATTTGCTGGTAGAGCCCTAAACAGTTTTTTTCCGCAGTACCACCAGACATCTGCTCGTGGAATAGCTAGGGCTGACTGATTTGGGAGCTCTTTGAAGACTCTGTGCTCGCTGCATCCCGTCAGGTTTCTGATGAACATCAAATTCCCTCCCTGTCTGGAGAGACACGAAGTGAAATTGACATT
>NW_006408881.1:451647-476929 GCF_000296735.1 Chrysochloris asiatica
CCTGTAAGACCCCTGACGTTAGGGACAGTGACAATGAGTTACAGGATTCGTTGCCCCAGGCTATGGGGTCCTGGAAGACAGCAACCATACAGTGCATGCTCTGAGGGTCTGAGGACCATCCGAGTGGAAAGGGGACCACCTGGGCTTCTGGTCTACCTGTTGCAGAGGCATAACACTCTTATTTAGAGTGCAAACAGACTATTTAATCCATTCCAACCAAGCATTCGCGTCCCTATGTACTGTTTCTATAGCTGTAGTTTGTCTTAAGTCTTTAACTTACATAATTGTCACTTTGGAAGTGTCATTTCCTGAACTTAAGGGGGGGGGCGGTACTAGATCTGAATCATTTCTAGAATTCTGCGTTTGAGTTCTATCTTTGGTAAAGGTAGGCTTTGAATTTTGTCTAATTAGTTTTAGAGAGGAGACTCCTATAGGATCTTTTCTTCTAACATCAGCTCCCAATCTATAGTTCCCTATTATTGAAGGTTCTCTAGTCATGGTTTTGGGATTATCTATAATTAAGAGTAATGGATTGATTGCACTGTTAGGATTTGCAATGGGGGGCTGGGGTAGACCTTCATATGAGCTAGAAGTCCATTACCAATATTGAGTGGTCTATCGAACATCATTCCAGTTATTACAGGGACCTCTCAAGGCACTATATTTATGTTTGTTTCTCACTGTTCTAAAGGGGAAAGACATTTTTCAACATTGGACAATTGTCTCTGAGACTTCTCTTGTCTGCACGGGTCAATAGAACAGGGAGAGATGCCATAGTTGCATCTACTATTAATTTGATTGGCTGGTTATAGGCAAAATTGCTTTGCATCTCTCTCATGGCACAGGTACATTTTACCCTTATTAGCTTCTAAACCCAAACTATGTTGTCAGAGACACATTAGAACTCTTGAGCCCTAGACCCCTCTTATTCTGGTTTCATATTTACTCCTGTACCCTGAGTTTTCTGCTACTATAAACAGGGATCAAGGAAGTGAGTAAGACATTTCTAGTCCAACAAGAATGGTAATACTGAGAAGACTAGCCTCGAGACAAAGATAAGGATATCGAGACTTGAAACCCTAATTGAAGCAGCTGGCCACAGGCAGAATAGCCATGAAGATAACGCCTAGAGCTGACAATTGCAGAAGGAACTCCATTTTCAATAAGTCTACATCTCTTGATGAATAGTCAACATATCATTCCTCTTAATCAATGTTTTAGCCCATTCTTAGAGGAAGAGAACCCATACTTTTATAAGTTCCAGTGCACCTACATTTTACCAGGTCTGAGAAGCAGCAACTCAGTGGGACTAGTTCTTTAGACCCCCAAGAGCCAGAGGGACTAAAGAAAAATGTGACAATCTGGCAGAGGTGTGGCAAGGCAGCCTCTCAGCTTCTTTCCAGGGTCACTTTGAGAGGTTCTCTAGGTGGAGAATGTGTTTCCCACTAGTAACTACATTTCTCTTTGGGAGAGTCCCTTTTTACCGGTTCCTTTATTTGAGTAGTTAGCCCACTCCTCCGTGGTTGGCTGCCTCAATGGTCAACTGTAACAAGGAAGGGCTCTCACAGTTCTGCTGGAGTCTGTTCTCTTTCCAGGTCTGGTCAGAAGTGATGAACACTGAATTTGAAGGGATGGGTTTGGACCAAAAGTTCTTTTAACGTCTACAGCATAATATAGTTTTCCTCCTCTTAAAAAGATGAAATACATACATACAGGGTAGCCCACATTTTAACAACAACAACAAAAAGGTTTTCAATTTAGAAAGAGTATTGGTACACCAAATATCTTTTTTTTTTTTTTCCCCAAATGTCTTTTAAAACAGTATTTTGTTCTCAGAGGATCTGAAACATTAATACAAAAATAAAATACATACAAACAAAGTCTTGAGCAATGTACAATTAAAAAATAATTGTTATCACAACAACCAAACAAATCCTTAACTATACTTTAAATGGATTAATTTATACAATTTTACTGTAGAAATAAAATCAAAGATATTAAAATAGAACAAAACAACTTCTCAATGCCTGATTCACATTTAAGTTTCACCTTGTATGGGTAAACTCAGAATTTTGCATTGAAAGCTCAAACAGCCTATGTCTACATTTATCTTAAGAATTTTATTTGGAAAAACTACCATATTGGCTGTAGATCCTTTCTCCCTTCTATGGGGATAAGGTATTATCTTCTATGGACCACCTCCCCAGCCACACACACACTTTTTTTTTTTTTTCCTTCCATTTTGGCCATTCTCTCTTAAAATGTCCTACTTTTTCACATTTAAAGTATCTGTTTTCTCCTCTGGCTGTTTTTGGGTTCCTCTCTCCTCCTGTTTTGTCCTGACTGTGGGAGTTGGGATCTCAAACAGCATTGGTTAATTATCCTTCCCTGAATTGCCTGCCGGAAAGAGGTGGTGGTGGTGGTGTGGAGTCAATTCTGACTCATAGTGTCCCTATATATGGTTTCTAAGGCTGTAAACCATTACAAGAGCAAAAAGCTTCATCTGTTTCCCATGGAACTGCTGGCAGTTTCGAACTGCTGACCTTGAGGCTTGTAGCCCGATTTGTAACCATTATGCTACTAGAGCTCCTTGCTTTAAGGTTGACAACATAGTTTCGGCTTTCTGTTTCTGGTTTTCTTTATCCTGTTTTACATATACCTTTTCAATTTCTTATAATAGACCTGTTTTTCCAGTTTTCTATTCTTTTTGTGTTGTCCTTTTACAAATATCAGGCCAAGTATTAGTGACAAAACGGAACTTTAACACTCCTTGGCCCAAAGGATTTTTTTTTGGGGGGGGGGAGGGGGTCTCCTGAATCAGTTAGGGGTACACTGAGGATCCCAATTTCTCCTCTTCCTAAGGGACTTTTCAAAGAGGAGAGTTCAGTGTTGTGAGTTGGGGATGTAGGAGAAAGGGCAGGATTGTAAGGCAGAGGGTAGAGATAAAAGGGGGTCCCAAGGGGAAGAAAATTTTTCTTTCTTCACCTTGTTATCTCTTGTCTTAAGTGCAAATAGGACAACAGGACCCTGTCTCCAGCATAGGGCATAATCTATTTCCTCATGAGGGATAGGAGTTTTCTTATTGACATATTTAATTAAAGATTGGCAGACCAGTCCTCCTCTGAGTCAAATTTAGGCCAAAAGACAGTTTTAAACATTGGTTCCTGTGTCCAAAAGAAACAGCAATATCTTATCATTTGTTATTTTTATTTCCCTTTAGTCCGAGGGTTCTCTTTGCAGTATTTTAATATTAATCCCAATGGACTATCAAGGGGGATTTTGTTGTTTTGGGTCCCATTTTCTCTAGAGATTCTTTTACTAGTGTTATTTCCCATCCCGGCTACCTGTTTGTGTTTCCAAAGAGGCTCAACCTACACCTATACTTGGAGATTTCTTGCTCTCTTTATTTTCACTTCATCCGTCTCTGGCTGCTTCCCTCTCGGGAATGTTGGATTCCTCTTAGCAATTGGTGCGTCAGTATAAACCCCCGACTTGGATCGAGTCCTTGACTCGATACCACCCTCAGCCGTATGAGGTGGTCACAGAACCGCGGATCAGGACTCCACACTCGCTTCGTGCCCAAGGCACGTCTCATTCACACGCAAACAACCTCCGGGATGTCCCAACCACCAAAGGAAGTACTGTTTGCCCCCATGATTTTCCTTACCTTTGGTTCGTGCACGAAGTTACTTGGTTGCCATGTGGTGCTCGAGTATGCCTTTTTCCCACTTTGCCAAGGGTCCGGATTTATTCACTTCCTTGGGAGACTTCAGCAAATCTCACCCGAAGGCTGCTGTTGTTAGGCCCCAGATGGCCTTATCTGGTAGGAGACCCCAAAAAGATCAACAGGACTCGAGTTCGATGCAAAAGCAAGAGGTTTATTTGCCAACGTGTTGAGGTCAACCTTCACAAGAACTCCTGAAACTAGGAGATAAAGGCAACCCCTATCTTTTTGTTTCATTACTTTTTATAGGGTTACACAAGGCAGATTTCGGCAACAGTGCATAAGCATTTTGCAATTGGTGAACATATTAACCTTTAAGCTGATTGGTTTTGGCATAAAGTAAGTATTCTGACCTTTATGCGGATTTGTTTCTGGCGGTCAATTTGTCCGTTTCTTGCAGGTGTGGGGTATTTCCAATGATGTTTTAGGGCGGCCTAACCTAATTGTTATGACCTTTAGGGGAAATGTCTTTGCTTGTATATTTCCTGGCAGCTGGGTTTAGTCATGCTATAGATAAGCGGAGGCCTAGGTGCTTTTGGATAATTTTTGAAGCCATGCTAAAGTTTGGTCAAGTAAAGTGTCAATCCTTCCATCCCCCCTTTTATTAGTTACTGCTCCAATCCTGGAGCAGTTTGCTCATTTTCTGGGTAAGGGTGTTGGAGTGCTTGGTACTGCTGTCTAAGGATCATAATTTGTATGGTATTGATCCTGTCTTTTACGAAGGTAACCAAGCGATTGACAATACATGGACCTAGAGTCACAGTTAATAATATAATTATCAAAGGGCCTAGGAGGGTAGATATTAGGGTTGTCATCCACAGAGAAGAGTTTCACCAGGCCTCAAACCAGCTTTGTCCTTGTTCTTTATCTCTCTTTCTTTTGGCTAGGCCTTCTCAAATTTTGGCCATTGAGTCTTTAACAGCTCCTGAATGTAAAAGCAACATTCCTCATTCAGGGCTGCACACAATCCTCCTTGTTGTAAAAACAATAAGTCAAGCCCTCTTCTATTTTGTAAGACCACTTCTGATAAGGAAGTGAAGGACTCTTGGAGATGGAAAATGGAATTCTCTATTCTTTCTATATCTAGATCTATGGCTGTTCTGAGACTCTGATATTGTTGCCCTTGTCGGACTAAGGAGGTAGCTCCTGTGGTTGCCCCCGCTGCTCCTAATCCTAATAAGAGCGATATTGTTAGTGCTGTAGCTAATTCTTGTTCCTTTCTGATTAAGTTCCCCTGCCATTTATCTAGGAAATTCGAATACTCATGATAAACTAATCTGGGTGTTAATTGTGCTAATACACAAAAGTCTTTTGTTGTATTCAGGACCTGAGTATGTACGCAGGAAGTCAATCCAGATGAACATGCCCACCACCCATTTGGGGTGGCAGAATATAAGTATCTCTCTCTTTGTTCTGTATCTCAACACAGAGGTGCTGGTGAGTCTGAGGTATTACGCCTACACACAGACCTCATCCTGACACTGATTGAAGGGTCAACTTATTTCTTTGAGCTCTTTGGCATGTGGAAGGATTCACGCTGGTGGTTATAGTAGTGTTAAAGGCAATCCCTTCATAATAAGGGGATTTTACATCAAAGCACAGCCAACAGGATTCAGTTAGGTTAGGGTTTGACATATTGAGAATTAAGGCCATTTCATTAACTAACTGTAACAAGGGATCCTCTTGGTTGGTGGGTCCGGCTATGCTAGTTGTTGTTACTCTGATCTGGGCCGCAAGGTTAAGGGTTACTGATCTTGATGTCCCTAGGGGTGGATTTAAGGGGTTAAGGACTTTATTTGGTCCTAAGGCTGTTTTTATTATGGTAACTGTTTGCCTTATCATGAAGATTACCCCATGCTCACGCTCAGCCTTATAAACACATATTCCCCAGGTCCTGCCTTTCGTCCACTTGGTCCACTGTTTCCCTTTCTCTGTAAACCAAATCACTATAGGATTACACTTATACTGTTTACAAGGTCCATTCCCATGCCAAGTACCTTTTTAAACTGAATCCTGCCCCGTTAGGGGATCCCACTGCTTGTCAGCCCCGACACTCTTTGTTAGCTAATCCTTTGCCGGAATGATTTCTTTTCACAGTTATTAAGTCCCATGAGGAAGAAGGTTTCCAATATGTATCCCCTGTTGTTTCACAACCCCATAATGCACAAAAGAAATGCTCTGGTCCTCCACACTTATAGGCCTGAGCCGTGCTTCTCCCATCCTTGGGGCATACATAAATGGGAAGTGTCCTCAGCACTGCTCTAAGGGTGGGATGCCCACATCCAGCCCCAGCTCCTATCCCCTAGACCGATCAATGTCTGCTACAGTCAGTTTTCCCATTACATTCCGGCACCCCTCCATGGCTGGGTTCAAACGTTGGCACATCCCATGATCCTGCAGCTAACTGGCATACGTCAACTGTTATAACAGACCACCAGGTGTTAGGGGTCACCTGCTTGGACACTGATGCAACCACTTCTCCCATGTGGGAGAGGATTTGCCAGGTCAGCTTCTGAGGTAAGTGAGGGGACCCTTGGATCCATGGGGTGAGGGCCAGTAGGATCAGGGTTTTTATCATAGTCACATTTCAGCTGTCTTCACAATCTTTAGCTTGAGGGGGTTCTCTGGGTGACGAGTAGTCTTCCAGTCGGTCGGAGGCTTTGCTGGTTTGACGTGAGAAAGATGAACCCAAGCAGCAATCCCATCCACTTTCAGTGCCGTGGAGGTTGTCAGCAACACCTGGAACGGGCCTCTCCACTGGGCCTGTAAGGATTCGGAGTGGTGTCTCCGAACAAACACCCAGTCTCCCACGTGGTAGTTATGGGCCTGTTCTGGGGTACCTGTTTTATAAAGGGCACGTAGTTTAGGCCAGACTTCTTTGTGAGTAATGTTGATAGCTTGTAATCTAGCCATCAAGTCTCTGTCGGCTTGATATATCATTGTGGGTGATTTCAGGGCTGGGGTCAACGGAATTGGGGTCCCATACAAGATTTCAAAAGGGGTCAGTTTAAACTGGTACGAGGTATTCCTAACCCGAAACAAAGCCAGAGGCAGAAGCACCATCCAATCCACGCCAGTCTCTAAGGCCAATTTGATTAAGGTCTCTTTTAGGGTCCGATTCATCCTTTCTACCTGCCCTGAGCTTTGAGGACGGTATGCACAATGTAGCTTCCAGTCGGTCCCCAGGAAATCACTTACCCCTTGACTCACCTTAAACACGAAGGCTGGGCCATTGTCTGACCCGATAACTCTAGGCATACCAAACTGTGGCAATATTTCTTCTAATAGCTTCTTGGCTACCATTGTAGCTGTGTCTTTCTTAGTAGGGTAAGCTTCTACCCATCCTGAAAAAGTATCTGCAAAGACTAACAGATATTTATAACCATATCTTCCTGGCTTAATTTCAGTGAAATCTACTTCCCAAAAAACTGACCGATCTTCCCTAGGCCTTTTTCCCAGGGGAACAGCTGATGGGTAGGCATTAACTTTCTTGCATACCTCACAGTTTTCTACTACAGTCCGTGCCAGTCCTCTTATCCCTGGTATTTTAACTCCAGAAGTACTAATTGCTTGTTCTAATTTTTGTTTCCCAAGTGTGTATACCTATGCATTTGGTGGAGGAGGGCCGACGCTTCTTTTTCTGGTAAGATCATTTTTCCCTCAGCTGTCCTCCACCAGCCATCTCTGTCCAAATAATTGGTGGGACACTTCTTAATTCCTGAGAGTTCAATATCTGAGTATTTTGGGGATGGGTCCCCCTTGGAGCTCCCCTCTCCTGGATAGGAGACCAGGAGGGCCATATCGATGTTTTGTCGGGCTGCTCTCTTAGCTGTTTCATCAGCCAACCGATTCCCTCTGGTTACCGAGTCTGATCCTTTTTGGTGCCCGGGGCAGTGGATTATACTCACTTTTTGAGGAAGCATTAAGGCCTGGAGCAATGCCATGATTTCCATTTTGCTTTTTATAGTTTTTCCTTCGGAAGTCAGAAGTCCCCTCTGCTGGTATATGACACTGTGTACGTGGGCCGTGGCAAAAGCATACCTCCTCTCCATGTATATGTTAATTTTCTTCCCTGCTGCCAGTTCCAAAGCCTTGGTTAGGGCTATGATCTCCGCTTTTTGGGCGGAGGTTCCTGGGGGCAGTGTTCTGGCCCATATAACTTGTACTTTTGTTACAACTGCCGCCCCTACTTGCCTTTTTCCGTCATCTAGGAAGCTGCTCCTGTCTGTATACCATGTAGCTTCAGCATCTGACAAGGGCTGGTCCGTAAGATCTTTTCTCCATCCATGAGCCTCTGCTAATATTTCGGCACAATCATGTATTGGTGGGTCCAAGTCCGGATCTGGTAGTAGGGTGGCCAGATTGAGCAAGGCTGGCGACAAGAATCGGATGCGCTCTGTATTCAAAAGGAGGGACTGATAATGAGTCATCCTGGAATTAGTCATCCATCGGTCAGGAGGTAGATGGATTAGACTCTCTATAGCATGAGGGACAGTAATAGTCAGACATTGTCCCATAGTCAACTTATCTGCGTCCTTGACTAATGTAATAGCTGCTGCCACTACTTTTTGACAAGGGGGCCAACCTGCCGCCACAAGGTCTAACTTTTTTGATAGGTACACTACAGGTCTTTTCCAGGGGCCTAAGGCTTGAGTTAGCACCCCTTTTGCTATCCCTTTATTCTCTGCGATGAACAATTGAAAGGGCTTATTGACATCAGGTAAGCCAAGGGCTGGGGCAGAGGTTAAAGCCAGTTTAATCTTATCAAAGGCTCTGTGCTCCTCAGGTCCCCACTCAAAAAGAATGTCTTTTTTTGTGAGAGGGTACAAGGGGTTCGCCAGTTCAGCAAAACTAGGGATCCACGGTCTACAGAATCCTGCCAATCCTAAAAATTCTCGGACCTGTCGCGGGGTCTGGGGTGGTGGACTATGCAATATAGTTTCTTTCCTTGCTGGTGAAAGCCACCTCTTACCGTCTTTCAATAGGTGCCCCAAGTAACTTACTTGCTTTTGGCAGATCTGGGCCTTCTTGGCAGACGCGCAATAGCCAAGGTTCCCTAATTCAATGAGGTTTTTTTGTTCCTTCAAGACACTGATCCTGACTCTCAGCCGCCAGTCAGTAGGAGATCATCCACATACTGAAGGAGGGTTACCTGTGAGTTGTTAATCCTGAAGTTGTATAGATCCTGGTGTAATGCTTCATCAAAGATCGTGGGTGAATTTTTGAATGCTTGTGGTAATCGAGTCCAGGTCATCTGTCCATATAATCCGTTTTCGGGGTCCGTCCATTCAAAAGTGAAATAAACCTGACTCTTGGGAACCAGGGGCAGGCAGAAGAAAGCATCTTTCAAATCTAAAACTGTGTACCAGGTTCTGGAGGGAGGGAGAGAGTTCAACAAGGTGTACGGGTTTGGTACAGTAGGATGCACATCAAGCACCCTCTTATTTACCTCTCTCAGGTCCTGCACTGGCCGATAATCTCCCATCCCCGGCTTCTTGACTGGAAGCAGGGGCATATTCCAGGCTGATTGGCATTTAGTCAGTATTCCTAACTGTAATAATTTGTTAATATGGGGTTTGACGCCTTCACGGGCTTGCTTTGGCATAGGGTACTGTTTTACTGCCATCGGGTCGGCATTTGGTTTAAGTTCAACATACACAGGAGACTGTCTTTTTGCCAGACCTAGGCCAGCCGTTTCTGCCCATGCCTCCAGGTACTTGTCTAGCCACCACTCCATTGTCGTCTCGGGAGTAGGGCATCTTTCATACAATTTATATTCATCTTCTAGCTGGAGAGTTAGAACTTGGATGGGGTCCCCTTGTGGCCCTAGCAAATGGGAGCCATGTGGCCCGTATTTGTGTTCCCATTTTGGTTAACAGGTCTCTTCCCAACAAGGGATAAGGACAGTCTGATATCACCATAAACGAGTGGGACACCTGGCCCACGCCCAGATCTACTGTTCTTCAGGTGGTCCATGAATATTGTTTAGTCCCTGTGGCTTCTTGGACCCATGACTTTTTATTAGATATTGGCCCACCTGGTGCCAGGAGTACTGAATGCTGTGCTCCAGTGTCCACTAAAAACTGGGTGGGAGAACCTGTGCGGAGGCGGTGTGGAGCATTTCGTGTCTTAGCAGCTCTGAAAGCAGTGTGTTCAGCGAGGCTGCCAGGGAGCCTCAGTAAAGAAGGCCCAAGAGGTTGACAGCTTCGATTGAAGCGCATTGAGCGGCGACTGCAGCCAGGAGTCATGAGCGATAGCGGCGAACAGAACTACGGCAAGCAGGAATCCCGTTCTGCTTCCAGAAGTGGAAGTGCTCATGGATCTGGGAAATCTGCAAGGCATACCCCTGCAAGGTCTCGCTCCAAGGAAGATTCCAGGCATTCCAGATCAAAGTCCAGGTCCAGATCTGAATCTAGGTCTAGATCCAGAAGAAGTTCTCGAAGACATTACACAAGATCACGTTCTCGGTCACGCTCCCATAGACGATCCCGTAGCAGGTCTTATAGTCGAGATTATCGCAGACAGCATAGCCACAGTCATTCTCTGATGTCTACTTGCAGGCGTCATGTTGGGAATTGGGCAAATCCTGATCCCAACTGTTGCCTTGGAATGTTTGGATTGAGCTTATACACCACAGAGCGAGATTCAAGAGAAGTGTTCTCCAAGTATGGCCCCACTGCTGATGTGTCCATTGTATATGACCAGCAGTCTAGACTTTCAAGAGGATTTGCCTTTGTATATTTTGGAAATGTAGATGATGCTAAGGAAGCTAAAGAGTGTGCCAATGGAATGGAGCTTGATGGTCGTAGGATCAGAGTCGATTTCTCCATAACAAAAAGACCACATTCTCCAACACCTGGAATTTATATGGGAAGACCTACCTATGGCAGCTCACGCCATCGTGATTACTATGACAGAGGATATGATCGTGGCTATGATGATCGGGATTACTACAGCAGATCATACAGAGGAGTAGGTGGAGGAGGATGGAGACCTGCTCAAGATAGAGATCAGATTTACAGAAGGCAGTCACCTTCTCCTTACTATAGTCATGGAGGATACAGATCCCGTTCCAGATCTCAATCCTACTCTCCTCGTCGCTATTAAAGCATGAAGTTTGAAGACTTTCTGAAACATGCCCTAGAGTTGGGATATTGATTGTGGACAATATTTTTTATTGTCTCATGTTTAAAAAAGTGAACAGTGCCTAGTGAAGTGAGGTGACTTTTATACCTTTGATGATGACTACTTTGGTGGCGTTAAAATGCTGTTTTCATTCTGCATTTGTGTAGTTTGGTGCTTTGTTCAAAGTTAAGTGTTTTCAGAAAACTATGTTTTGCATGTATTTTTTTACAGTCTAAATTTTGACTGCCGAGAAGTTTTTATTGTACAAAACTTCATTTAAAGGTTTTTTACTGAATCCAGGGTATTCTGAAGATCAAAGCCTGTGTGTAAAATGCTACCAAATGGCAAAAAAGTTAACAATAAACAGTTTGATTTTTAAAACAAAAACACAAAAAAACTGGGTGGACTTCCCCTCCACTCTTAAGGTTACCCTGGGTTCGGGGAGGGGCTCCGAACCCCGTCCCCCCTAGTCACTATCTCCTTCACCTTCTAAGGAGAGGACTCGTGCTTCAGGTGGTCTGTCTTGTCTCTTTCTATATTCTTTGGCCTTTTTCTGGGGGCACTCTCTGACCCAATGCCCTTTCTCTTTGCAATCTGTACACTGGTCTTTATCTAGTGGGGGTCATTCGTTTTTTGTTTGAACACTTTCTGTCTTTCCTTTTCTTCCATATTCTCTACTCCCTCTAATGGCTGCTGCAAGAATTCTTTCTAAATTCTTATCCTGCCTTTTCCCCTTCTTCATCTCCTTCTGCTCTTCAGTCTCTCTATTATTATACACTTTTTCTGCTACTTGCACTAATTCCCTCAATTACTTATCTTGTAATCCTTCTATCTTTTGTAACTTTCTCTTGATATCTTTACTAGCTTGATTGATAAAAGCCATGGCTACTGTCGCTTTATGGTCCTGGTGAATGGGATCATAAGGGGTGAATTGCCTAAAGGCTTCCATGAGTCTCTCTAAAAAGGATGCTGGAGACTCGTCTGGTCCCTGTCTGATATCATAAACTTTGGTCAGATTAGTGGGCCTTCTGGCCGCTGCTTTGAAACCTATCAACAGAGCCTGGCAATAGATTTTCAGGCGCTCCTTACCTTCAGTTGTATTATAATCCCAGTCAGGTCGCAATAGCGGAAATCCTGCATCAATTATGGCAGGGTTCCGAGATGGGATCCCGGTGTCAGAGGGGACATGTTTCCTAGTTTCTAAGATAATACGGTCACGCTCTTCAGTGGTGAAGAGGACCTGTAGAAGCTGTTGGATATCATCCCATGTAGGCTGGTGGGTAAAAAGTGCAATTTCAAAGTGATTAATCAGCCCTTTGGGATTTTCAGAAAAATGGGGGGTTTGGGCCTTCCAATTATAGAGGTCTGCTGAGGCAAAAGGCCAATACTGCATGGCCTGATTCCCGCCCACATCGATCGAGCCATAAGCCCATAGGGGAAGGGCTGCAGTTGTGTCTGGGGAGGCAGCCCTCCAGCTCCTGGTGCCTAAGGCTGGTCCCTGGAGATGAGGCTCATCTGGTCACGTTTCCTGGGAGCATTCTGGTAAAGGAGGATAAAGGGGCGCCGCAGCAGGTGGCTGAGGTAATGGAGGAGGCAATGGTGCTGGAGGAGGAGCAGGAGCGGACGGTGGTAAAGTAGGTGGGTACTGAGGGGGAAAGTCTAGGATATGATCATCACTCTGGTTCTGGAGAACCGGTTTATCTCTCCCAGGTTTTTCTTTCTTAGCTGTATCTCCACAAACTGCCATTACCTGTGTGGAAGGATTAAGCGGGAGAAGGAAAGATTTGGCCCACTGGGGTGGATCTTCTACCAGGCTTTTCCAAGCCACAATATAAGCGACCTGGTCCGGATGCCCGGGTGGACCTTTCTTAAAGACCATTTCTTCTACTGCATAGATGGTTGGCAGATGGAAGGTGCCTTCTGGTGGCCATCCCACGTTGAAGGTGGGCCACTCTGAGGAACAAAAAGTATACATTTTACCTTTCTTTATTTCTACTGAAAGGTTCATGGCTCTCCTTTTCACTTCTTTAAAGTGAGACATAACTAAATCTAGGGGTTTCGATGGCGCCTGTCCCATATCAGCGTATACCGTCAGTCTCAGTCCAATACCACACACAAGAACACTCACACAGACAAAACAGCACACCACTTGGTGCTTCCGAACCCAAACCAAGTATTTGCTCGGCAAAACCGGTCCCTGTCCCTTAGCCGGGGAATTCAGGTAACAGTAGGGCCTCCATGGCCCTTCCCGAAGAGTCTGAAGCATCCTTCAGGACTCCTGTGGCTGGCAGCGTCGCAGCATGTCTGCCTACTGCACTCTAGCCACCCGTGCGTTCCTCTGAATGCCCAAGTCAGACAAAACGAAAGTAAAACACGAAATACGAAATACGATCAAGCAGCCAATACTCATGCACTCAGATGTCCAACAGAAAATTTGAGCTCGTATTAATTCTGGCCGTTTTCCTCCGACTCGAGGGTCTTTCCCGATGATCTGCGTGGTCTCCGATCCCGTACAAGCTCCCAAGGTTAGGCCCCAGATGGCCTTATCTGATAGGATAAACGATCAACAGGACTCGAGTTCGATGCAAAAGCAAGAGGTTTTGCCAGCGCGTTGGGGTCATCCTTCACAATGAAACTAGGAGATGAAAGCGACCTCTATCTGTTTGTTTCATTACTTTTTATAGGGTTACACAAGGCAGATTTCGGCAACAGTGCATAAGCATTTTGCAATTGGTGAACATATTAACCTTTAAGCTGATTGGTTTTGGCATAAAGTATTCTGACCTTTATGCGGATTTGTTTCTGGCGGTCAATTTGTCCGTTTCTTGCAGGTGTGGGGTGTTTCCAATGATGTTTTAGGGCTGCCTAACCTAATGTTATGACCTTTAGGGGAAATGTTTTTGCTTGTATATTTCCTGGCAGCTGGGTTTAGTCATGCTATAGATAAGCAGAGGCCTAGGTGCTTTTGAATAATTTTTGGAGCCATGCTAAAGTTTGGTCAAGTAAAGTTTCAGTCCTTACACTGTAACTGGACAGCAGGACGCATCTCCCTCAGAGGAGAAGGCTAAAACTGCTTCCCAAAGGGAATGGGAAATCCCATACGACCCCCAAATTGTTAGAAATGAATCCCAATGTCACATAAAAGACACTTGGTGAGACTAAATTACCTTGGCAAAGTAAAATTTACTCTTGCAAGAGGGTCCGTGCGCATAGCTGTACATACACGAACAGGCCAGTGAGCATACCGAGTGGGAAGTCCACTCGGGTTTTTAATCCCTGACGCGAGTCTCAAGGCTGTGTCTCACCCTATTGGCTAGGGTTTTGACTGCACAATCTATTCCCTTACTCGCTTGGCTAGTTCAAAATTTTAAGGTGCACATTCCTACTTTAGGAAAAGAAGAGAGCGATCAAAGTCGTTGCTCCAGGAAGCAGTTTAAGGAAAAAGAAAGTTATCATGAATTCCTTACTCCAGAAAGTAGTTTAAAGAAAAAGAAAGTGACCATAAATTCTTTACTCATTTCAGGAAGTAACCAAAGAAAAAGAAAGAGATCATAAAGTCTTTACTTCAGGAAATAAAAAATGTTACCCAAATATAATAAACAGGATTATAATTTTCCCCCCACATGGTGAAAGTGTTTTATGGCACAATTGTGAGTAATTGTTAACAGGATGAATTGTGATTGTCAGAACTTTAATTGTAGAAGACATATAACTAAAAGCAGGGAGTAGTTAATCTTTCATTTCAGGAACAAAAGCGATCCCAGGACCATCAAGAAGGAAGAGCATGAGTGAAGTGTGAGATCCCTACTTAGAAAAGCAGAGATGATGGCAGACGCAGTAGTATGGAGAGACAAAGCAATTTTGGGATCTAGGCCCATGAACTGAGAAAGGTTGTGCCCATGGGTTGGCAGAATGTGCCCATTGGAAATTTAAATGAATACATATTTTTTGTTTTGTAAGTGTACATCATATTTTTTGCTGTGTTCATTTGTGAAATATAAAATGTAAATGGGGAGCCACAGGGAGGAAGCAGTATATCTTTTGTTGTAGGGAGGAGGTTTTAATCATTGAGATGAAACAAAGTGTATAATTTGTTGAATGTAAAGCTGATGATCTTGTCTGTAAATCTTCACTCAAATCACAATAAAAAGTTAAAAAAAAAAAAACTAAATACAGGGAGGAAGTTGAAAGAGTGCTGTTACATTGTGGGGATTGCAATCTCACAAAACAAAGTGTGGATTGTTGAATAAAAACCCAATATGTTCTGTCAACTGTAACACAAACCACAATTAAAGCATTAAAAAAGAGAGAGAGAGAGAGATTAGAGAAGAACCTTATAGGGCAATGAGTTTATATTAATAAGGAAAGAATGACTTTAAAAAGGAGGGTGAGAATGGTTCCACAACTCAAACAATGTAATGTCACTAAATTGTACATATAGGAATTGTCAAATTGGTGTATGTTTTGCTGTGTATATTCTCAACCAGAAAATTAATTAATTTTAAAGGGAAATATATTTATTGTAGTAGAAATATATATATTGTAGTAGTACATCTAGATGGATCTTGGCTGAAAGCGGAGAACACCAGAAAGATGTTTACTTGTTCTTTATTGCCTTTGCAAAGGACCTCAGTGGTTTATCTAGAAATGTTCTAATTTTGCTACTATTTGGGGGACATACTTTCTCTTACTTCAGTATAAGATTCTTGGAGGGCAATTTTTTCTTTCAGAGTTTTGTATATGTCTTCTCACTGCCTTCTTGCCTGCATGGTTCCTACTGAGAAATCAGAGCGCAGTCTTATTGGATCACCTTTGTAAGTTACTTTTTGTATTTTCCAAGCTTCTCTCAGGATTCTTTCCTTGTGTTTGATTTTGGAAAGTTTCATTATTATATGTCTTGGTGATTTTCTTTTGGGGTCTATCCTGTTTGGAATTAATTCAGCTTCTTGTGTGCTTATTGTCTTGCCTTTTATGATGTTAGGGAAGTTTTCTTCCAACAACTCTTCAACAATTTTCACTGTGCTTTTTATTGCCTCTTCCTGTTTTGGAATTCTAATCATGCGTAAATTATTCCTCTTCATGGTGTCCCACTCTTAGTCTTTCTTCAGATTTTTTTCATTCATTTTTCTGATTGTTTTTCTGGCATACTAGCATTGAGAGTTTTATATTCAAGCTCTCTAATTCGAGCTTCCATTGCTTTGAATCTACTTCTTTGCCCTTTCAATGTATGGCCCATTTCTGAAATATTAAATGTCTTCTGGAGTTCTAGTGGCAGGTTTTTGTACTGTTTCAATTTTTGCATTTGTTTGTTCTTAAAATGTTTTCCTGAATTATTCTACAGTTTTTTCTGTGTTCTATCTTTCCTTCATCTTTCTGTCAGTCTTTTTAAGGTACCTAGATATCATTCTTTTAAATTATTTTTCAATTCATTCCATTACCTTTTCTTCCTCAGAAATGTTCTCTGGTTCTGCATCTTATTCATTTGTTTGTGTCTTTCTTTCTTGTGAGCTAAAATGCTTTTCTCCAGCACATTGTGATGTTTTCATATTGTATTTAATTGATGATTGTTGATGTGTTCTTAGACTTTCACCAACTATCTCCTATGGGTGTAGTTAAATAATGGAAAGGTGTGCATTGTTCACTGTTCATGCACCTCAAGTTAGGGTGGGTTTGGCTGTGTTGATGGCTGTCTATCATTGATCAGGTGGTATAAGACCTTGCCCAGTGAGTGGAGCTGGTGGATGACAGTGATAGAATTTTTTGGCTCAATTGTGAAAAATTATTAGCAAGATTAATGGCAATAATCACAGCTACAACTGTAGAAGATGTGTAACTAAAATGGGGAAGTAGTTAAGTTTTCATTTCAGGAACAGATGATCCCAGGACCATCAAGAAGGAAGAGCATGAGTGGAATGTGAGATGCCTACCTAGAAAAGCAGCCATAGAAGATATGGTGGCTGTGTGCCTGCAGATAGGAGGCTGGCAGGCAGAATGTGCCCTTTGAACACTTAAATGAATATATATATTTTATTCTGTAAGTGTACATCTAATATTTTTGCCTTGTTCATTTGTGAAATGTAAGATGTAAATGGGTAGCCACAAGGAAGAAGTAAGATAACTATTGTTGCAGGGAGGGGATTACAATAATTGAAATGAAATAAGGTGTATAGTTTGCTGAATGATGATCTTATCTGTAGAACTTCACCTAATTCACAATTAAACTTAAAAAAAAAAATAACAACATGATCTTTTAAAAACAAACAAAAAATCAAGATAGTTGCTTTGCATCTGGCTGGCCATTCACCAGTCTGTCTCCCTCTCAGCTTCTCCTCCCTCTAACCTGTCTTTTGAAGTTCAGGGTTCCAGGATTTTGATCTCTGTTTCATTTGGTTTCTCATATCTCTGTTGGAGAGAGTCTGCCTAGTCCGCTGTCTTGCCAGAAGTCTTTGGTGACAGAAATTTTATTGCCAAGATAACCTGATTTCACCCCATGATACTATATATTAGAGGAAACATCAGAAGGACTCAATCACAATGCTATTAGAATAAATCAGATGTTGGTATTTTTAACATTATACACAGTTGTCACAGATTAAAAGAACAGAAACACTCCTTTTTTACTTGAAATGCCAGAATGGGCAGAAACAGAAGAGGCTCTTCCCAAGGTTTTGGACTTTGAAGTTATGGAACTTTATTCAGATATCGATGACTTTTGAGGTTGCCTTACCTTGGAAACTTGAGTTTATGGACAGCTTAAATTTATATTTTATATCTACTTTCATATTCCTTACTTTTGTACTACATGCCTTAGGTTTCCATGCAAATAGTTTGCCTTAATAAATGAGTGTTAACTTAAAATCATTACCTCATACCTGACCCTCATTGTTCTTTTTACTAGTTTTGTTAAGTAACATAAGTTTTATTTCTTTGTATAAGTGAACCTTTACATGTGTCTTAAGCACAAAAGTTTTCCTTTATACATATTTCTATAGTAGTATTTGTGTATCTGTACTTTTTTACCTAGATTATTAATACTATTACTGTTATTCTACCATTCATCTGTCAGTTTGTCTTGCATGTTGTTGTGATTCTGGAAGCTATGGCACCTGTATTTTAAATTCCATCAGGGTCAACCATGGTAGACAGCTTTCAGCTGAGCTTCCAGACTAAGACAGACTAGGATGAAAGAGATACAGACTATTTCTGAATATTTAGTCACTGAAAACCTTATGAACAGTGCTAGAACACTGTCAGATAACACCAGAATATTGACTATTGAAACATGATGAAGGACATCAAAGTATTGTCAGATATAATGCCAGATGATGAGCACCTCAGGTGGGAAGACACACAAAATACGATTGGGAAGAGCTGCCTCCTCAAGTAGAGTTGACTGTGATGGCATGAATGGAGTAAAGCCTTCATTTGCTGATGGGGCACATCACAAAATGAAGCAGAAAAGCTGTAATTAATAATAGGAACATGGAATGCACAGAATATGAATCTAGGAAAATTAGAAATTGTCAAAAATGAAATGTAATGCACAAGCAATTAGTGTGCTGAAAAGGACAGGTTTTGGCCATTCTGAATTTGACAATTACATGGTTTACTATGCCGGGAATGACAAATTGAAGAGGAATGGTGTGGCATGAATTGCTGAGAAGAACATTTCAAGATCTATCTTGAAGTACAACACTATCTATGATAAGATATTATCCATATCCCTTCAAGGAAGACCAGTTAATACTACTATTATTCAAATTTACACATCAACACTAAAACCAGTGATGATGAAACTGGAGAATTATACCAACTTTTCAGTCTAAAATTGATCAAGCATGCAATCAAGATGTATTGGTAATTACTGGTGATTGGAATGCAAAGGTTGGACACAAAGAAGAAGGATCAGTAGTTGGAAAATATGGCCTTGGTGATAGAAATAATGCTGGAGATTGCATGATAGAATTTTGCAAGAGGAATGACTTATTCGTTGCAAATTCTTTCATAAAACACTATACACTTGGACCTCAGCAGATGTAATACACAAAAATCTATTTGACTACGTCTGTGAAAAGAGACAGTGGAAAAGGCCAGGGGCAGACTGTGGAACAAGCTGAAGCTAAAGAAAATTAAAATACACATACAGGAGCTAAAATATGAACTAAAATATATCCCATATGAATTTAGAGATCATCTGAAGAACAGATTTGATGTATTAGACATGAAAGACTGAAATCAAACAGGAAGAAAGCAAAAGGTCATTAAGACAGGAAAGAAGAAAAAGACCAAAATGGATGTCAGAAGAGACTCTGAAGTTTGCTCTCCAACATAGAGATGCTAAAGCAAATGGAAGAAATTGAGGCGGTAAAAGAGTGGAATAGAACATTTCAAAGGACATCTTGAGAAGACAAAGTCAAATATTATAATGAAATGTGCAAAGACCTGGAGTTAGAAGACCAAAAGGGAAGAACAAGCTCAGCTTTCTCAAACTGAGAAAACTGAAGAAAAATTCAAGCCTTGACTTGAAATATTGAAAAATTCTATGGACAAAATACTAAATGATGCAGAAAATATTTGAGAAGATGGAATACACAGAGTCACTGTACAAAAAATAAATGGTCAATGTTCAACTATTTCAAGAGGTAGCATATGATCAAGAGCCTATGATACTGAAGGAAGAAGTCCAAGGAGCATGAAGGCATTGGCAAAGAACAAGGCTCCAGGAATTGATAGAATACAAATTGAAATCTTTCAATGAACTGATGCAACACTAGAGGCACTCATTTATCTGTGCCAAGAAATTTGGAAGGCAGCTACCTGGCCAACTGATTGGAAAAGATCCATATTTGTGCCCATTCAAAAGAGAAGTGACGCAATGGAATGTGGAAATCATCTGGCAATATCATTTACATCACAGTGTATGCATCAGTGTTGTTGTTGTTAAGTACAAGTCAGTTCCGACTCATAGAGACCCTGTATAGGGTTTCTGAGGAGCAGTTGGTGAGCTTGAACTGCTGACCTTATGGTTCAAACAGACCTTGAAGTCCAATGCATTAACCTGCAGTGCCACACCAGGATTATATATATTTCACAAATATATATGTATGTAAGAAAGATGAAGTCTTGCCATCTTGGCTTCTAAGGAGCAATCTGGCTGTACTTCTTTGTTTGTTTTCCTAGCAGTCCATGGTACTTTTAATGTACTTCACAAATACCGTAACTCAAATGCATCAGTTCTTCTACAGTCACCCTTATTAATTGTCCAACTTACACATGCATATGAGGCTAGTGAAAATGCCATAGCTTGAATCAGGTGCACCTTAGCCCCTAAATTGACATCTTTGCTCTTGAACACTAAAGAGGTCTTATGAAATAGATTTGCCTAGTACAAGATATCATTTGATTTCTTGACTGCTGCTTCCATGAGTGTTGATGGTGGATCTAAGCAAAAAGAATTATTTGACAACTTCAATCTTTTCTCCATTTATCATAATGTATTTATTGGTTTTGGGGTGGCACTGTAGGATAAGCACTGTTTGAATCATCAAGTTGGTGGTTCAAACTCACCAGTCACTCCTTGTAAATCTTATACAGGGTCACTATGGGTCAGAACTGACACAACAGCACTTAACAACAACAACATTTATTTATCCAGTGGTGAAAACTTTTGTTTTCTTTACATCAAAAGGGAAAAAAAAAGAGGGGAAATGAGAAACAGACAAAAGAAGGAAAAACAAAATGAGCTAGAAAGGATAAAATTCAAGGGATTGGAAAGAGAAAAAGGAGGAGAAAGAACAAATGAAAACAATGAAACAGAAGGGAAAAATTGAATCCAAAACAAATGCAAAAATACAGTGTAGTTGTTGTACCCAGACAGGAGAAAACTCTGGGGACTCCTACAAGCCAAGGAGTGCACAAATTCATTTCCTTTCTTCTTTTCTCCCACTTTTGATCTTTCTGTTCTACTGTATTCTCTTTTCATATTTTCTCTTCCTGGTTTTTCCAAGTTTTCTTTCTTTCTTTTATTTTCTTTTCTATAGCTCCATTTTTCTGTCTCTCTTTTCTCTTTTTAGTTATTATGTTCTTTTTTTTTTTTTCAGGTTGCTGCCTGTTTTTAATTCTTTTTTTTCTCCTTTATTATTATTTTTTTTCATTGTTGGTTTCTAGATTATTCTGTTTTTTATTTCTTGTGTGTGTTGGGGTTTCTCTTTCTCACTCAACAGGAGATGGCAACCATGCCCATACAGCCCTGACACAACTGTACCCTCTGTGGCTTCAAACACTGGGCAAGAGCCAATAACAGCCCCTATACCAACTGACTCATGAGAGGTAGCAACCAATACCAGCCAAACCCATACCAAACTGAGATGCACCAACAAAAAATGGAGAACCGTACACATGTCTAATGGTACATATGCCCACAGGAGACAGTTGATGAAAGCCTAAGAACACATTAACATACAATCATAAATTGAATACAAATACAAAAACACCACAATGTCCTGGTGACAAGAGACAATCTTAGCTTACACAAAGAAAAAAGAAAGAATGGCACAAACAAATGACCAAGATGCAGAGCCAGAAAACATTTCTGAGGAAGAAAAGGTAATGGAACTAACTGAAAATGAATTCAAAAGAATGATATCTAGGTACCGTCAAAGGGTTAACAGAACATGGAAGAAAGCAAGGACAACACAGAATTTTTTTTTTGAGGAATTCAGGAAAACACTACAAGACCAATAAAATAAATGCAAATTTTGAAACAGTACAAATCCTGCCATTAGAACTCTATCTAGAACATTAATACTAAGATTTCAAAAATACATTGGAAGGGCAAAGGAGTAGATTTGAAGCAATGGACGCCCAAATTAGTGAACATGAAAATAAATCACTCAATACTAGTATGCTAGAAAAACAATCAGAAAAAAAGAATGAAATAATCTGAACACAGCCTAGGAGTTATGTGAGGCACTATGAAGAAGAATAATCTGTGGATTATCAGAATTTCGGAACAGGAAGAAACAATAAAAAGCACAAAGAAAATCGCTGAAGGATTGTTAGAAGAAAACTTACCTAACATCTGTAAAGACAAGAAGTAAGCATACAAGAAGCTGAACAAACCTCAAACATGATAGATCACAAAAGAAAATCACCAAGACATATAATCAAACTTTCAAAAATCAAAGACAAGGAAAGAATCCTGAGAGCAGCTCAAGAAAATTGAAAACTTACTGACAAAGGAGAACCAATAAGATAAAGGTCTGATTTCTCAGCAGAAACCATGCAGGTGAGAAAGCAATGCAATAGCATATACAAAACTCTAGAGAGGGGCAGAAAATTTGCCAATCAAGAATCATGTACCCAGCAAAACTGTCCTTCCAATATGATGGTGAAATTAGGACATTTCCAGATAAACAATAATTAAAGGAATTTATAATAAAAAGCCAACATTACAAAAAATACTAAAGGATGTAGATGTTCTTTGTACTTAGAACCAACATCAGACAATAACCTGAGACTAACATACATGACAACACAATTCTGAACTCAATTCTGATATATAAGTATTTAAAGTAATATAAAACTATAAGATTGAATATAGGAAACCAGAGATATCAATGTATAAGAAGTCAACTACAAAACAAAAATTGGAATAGTGTAGAAAGAGAACTTCCAAATGGCAAAGATTTAGTATACATGAACACAACAGAAATAGAAGTAAAAAGAAATCACACAAAATAAACACAGCACAGAAAAATATGTGGAACAAAGAAACGATCAGCATCACACACACACACACACACACACACACACACATACACACAAACTCCATAGCAAAATGACAGTAACCAATTTATACCTATTGATAATTGTCTGTAATCCATCACATAAATAAAACAAAGGGGAAAAAATCACATGGCTATATCAATTGAAGTAGAAAAGGTATTTGGCAAAATCCAACACTAATTCCTAATAAACACACTCAACCAAATAGGAATGGAAGGTAAATTCCACAACATAATTAAAGGAATCTATATAAAAAAACAGCCAAAATGACTCTTAGTGAAGAGAAACTGATGTCATTCTTGTGAACAGAAACCAAAAAAGGATGCCCTTTATCACTACTCCTATTCAATATTGTGCTGGAAGTCTTAGCCAGAGCTATAAGGAAAGAAAGGGAAACGAAAGACATCCAGATTGGTAAAGAAGAAATAAAACACTTTCTATTTGTGGATGACAAAATTCTAAACATAGAACATTTCAAAGACTCAGCAGAAAGTTTATTAGAACTCATCAATAGACTTGGCAAAGTGGCAGTGTACAAGATCAACATACAAAAATCAGTAGGATTTCTTTATACTAATAAAGAGCACTCTGAAAAGGAAATCAGGAAAGCAATATTATTTACAACAACCAAAAGACATAAGATTTAGGAATAAATCCAACCAGAGAAACAAAAGCCTTATGTAAAAAAACTACAAGACACCATTACATGAAACACACACAAAAAAGACCTGCAGAAATGAAGGAATATACCCTGGTCATGCATTGGAAGATTTAACATTGTGAAAATGTCAATACTACCCAAAGTAACCTATAGATACATCGTAATCTCAATCCCATCATTTTTTAAAGAAATGGAAAAACTAATCACTAATTTTATGTAGAAAGTAAAGAGACCCTGGATAAGTAAAGCATTATTTTAAAAAACAAAGTAGGACGGTTCTCACTTCCCAATCTTAAAACAGCCACAGTAGTCAAAACAGCCTTGTACTGATACAACGAAAGACATATAGGTCAATGGAACAGAATTGAGAACTCAGACGAACTTCTACAAAGGGCCAAAATGCATGAAATGGAGAAGAGACAGTCTCTTCAACAAATGATGCTGGCAAAATTGGAAATCCATTTACAGAAAAATGAAATAGGACCTGTATCTCACACCATATGCAAAAAAATGAAATCAACATGAATTAAAGACCTAAATGTAAAATCTAGAACTATAAAGAGTATCAATGAAAAAATAGGGATTCACTTAGGGACTCTGGTACATGGCATAAACACATTAGGAAATATAACTGAAAACATACAATAGAAGACAAAATAGATGCATGGGACCTCTTCAAAGTAGACACTTCTGTGCATGAAAGAATTTCATCAAAAGAGTAAAAAGAAAACCCACAGACTGGGAAAAAATATTTGGTAATGGCATGTCAGACTCCAAAATTTATAGAACACTTCAATACCTCAAAAAGAAGAAGACAAACAATCCAATTAAAAAATGGGCAAAGGACATAAACAGACATGTCACCAAAGAAGATATTCACATGGCCAACAAACATATGAAGACATGCTCATGATCATTAATTGTTGTTGTTGTTGTCAAGTGCTGCCAAATCAGCTAATTGTGACACTGTAAAGTGTTCCCAAGAAGCAGCTGGTGGGATTGAATTGCCAAACTTGTGGTTTAAAGTCCAGTGCTGATCCTACAGCACCACACCAGGATTCCAGTGAAATACAAATGAAACACCATTAGAGAAGTGCAAATAAAAACAACAATTGGATGTCATCTTACTCTAGCAAACTTCCAAAAAAAAAAACAGAAAACAACAAATGCTTGCAAGGGTGTGGAGAGACTGGGACCCTCCTACACTGCTGGAGGGTCTGTAAAATGGTACAATCGCTATGGAAAGCATATGGCACTTTCTCATAAAGCTGGGAATAGAAATACAGCATGACCCAGCAATCCCTTTACTTGCTCAAGAAATAAGAGCTGTGACATGACTAGACAGATGCACACCTATGTTCATTTCAGAGTCATGGTGTGATGCCATAGGATAAGCATTCAACCTCAAGGTCGGTATGAACTGCAAGGTTGGAGGTTCAAACTCACCAGCTATTTCTTGGAAACCTTATATAGGGCCGCTATGAGTCGGAACCAACTCGGCGGCATTTAACAACAACAAATGTTCATTGCAGCACTATTAAATTTAGCAAAAAAGATGGAGACAGCCTATATGCCCGTCAGCACAAATTTGGTTAAACAAACCTTGGTACGTACACACAATGGAATATTATGAAATATGGAAGAATAGTGGCAAATTTACAAAACACCTCACAACGTTGAAGAACCTAGAAGACATTTTGCTGAGTGAAATTAGTCAATCACAAAAGGACAACTATATTATGAGACCAGTGTGGTAAAAAAAACTAAGTAAATATTTTCTTGCTAAATGAAACATTCTGTGATGGTTAAAAGGTGGGGGCATAAAAGTGTTAGAAATGAACAAAAAGACATGTCTCACAAAAAGGCACTTGCCTATAGACCAATAACCCTCATGAACATAGATGCAAAAATTCTCAACAAAATACTAGCCAACAGACTCCAGCAACACATCATGATCAAGTGGGATTCATATCAGGGATGCAAGG
>NW_006408881.1:480910-487342 GCF_000296735.1 Chrysochloris asiatica
GATGGAGCAGCTGGAGACTTTAGATCCAGAGAGGGGCAGCGACTGTGTGCTGAAGACCTGGGGGGTACGGGGGAAGGATTGCATGGAGGGGATTGTAACCATGGCAATGAGAAGATATATGATAGAATGAATGTAAAACTGTTATCCCATGTAAACTATCACATAAGTCACAATAAAACATTTAAGAAAAAAAAAAAGGCACTTGCCTCGACAAGGCAAAATTCACTTCTGCAGAAGGGTGAGTGTGCTGTACAGGAACAGGCTAGCAAACACACTGGCCAGGTAGTCTGTGGTTTTTAATCCCTGACTCGAGTCTTAAGGCTGTGTCTCACCCCATTGGTTAGGGTTTCCACCACACGGTCTTGTCCTTACCCGATTGGCTAATTCAAATTGCCAAGGTGTGCATTCTTGTCCTTACTTGGTAAGCTATTCCAAATTGCTAGGGGAGTTTAAGGAAGTTAGAAAGTCACTACCCACTTCAGGATGTAGTTAAAATGAAAAAGAAAGGTCATCTGGATACAATAAAGAGGATTACAATAAATTTGAACAAAAGACAATTATTCCCACAAAAGCTTGTTGTTTTTATGTGCCGTGGATTCGGTTCTGACTCATAGCGACCCTGTACAGGATTTTTGAGGCTGTAAATCTTGACGGGAGCAGAAAGCCTCATCTTTCTCCCACGGAACAGCTAGTAGTTTCAAACTGCTGACCTTGCAGTTCGCAGCCCGATTCGTAACCACTACACTATGTAGACACATGTTAATATACTAACATACAAGGGTGAAGTTGGCAGAAGAAAAAATGAAGGTAGCAGGAGGCACAGGGAGTAGTTGCAAGAATTAAAGAAAATAGAGCTAAATACTGTTAACTGATGATACATGGAGGGGACTGCAATAATTATAATAAAGCAATGTATATGATTTACTAGATGTAAAACTCATGATCTTCTCTATAAATTTAATTCAATTCACAATAAAAAGTTGATAAAATTAAAAAAATAATAAACCTAACTGTAACCCTGACTTACTCCTAGTCCTAGCCTAACCTCCTAACCCTAACATTAACCATACTCCTAACCACAACCTTAACATTAAATGAATACCTAGGCATGGCCTAGATATAGTCCTACCCTAACACTAACTGCTTACCCTTTTGTTGTTCTTGTTAAGTGCCATCAAGTTAAGTGCCATCGAGTAGGTTCCAACTCATAGTGACAATGTATAAGGTTTCTGAAGAGTGACTGGTGGGTTTGAACTGTCATCCTTCCAGTTTAAACTGATTTTGCAATCCAATGCTTATCCTAGAGTGCCACACCAGGACTCCTTATCCCTATGCCCCACAAAAAGAAAATTCAATAATGGTATCCAGGTTCCATCCAATTCTTCTGGTATCATGGCAATTAATCACACATTCCATGTCCTTCTATTCCTGACTATCCTACTTCTTCTGTTGTTCCAGGTGAATAGAAATCAGCTGCTGTGTCTTAGATGGCCACTTGAAAGCTTATAAGACCCCAGACCCTACAAAATTAACTATAAGATGGAGCAGAAGCACTAAATACATTATTAGGCTAATTAACTACGATGTTCCATGAAAGCATAGCCCTAAATCGCTGTCTTAGTCTCAGTTTTCTAGAGAAGCAGAACCAGTGACATTTATACATCTATAAACAGTTTGGTGTTTATCCTATAGTGCCACACCTTTCTGTTGTTGTTAGGTGCCATCAAGTTGGTACTGACTCACAGCTACCTTATTCACAATCTCACAATCATTGCTATGCTTTGACAACTTCAATATTTTTCAATTTAGCTGGATGTTATTAATTGGTCCAGTTGTGAGGATTTTTGTTTTCTTTGCATTGAGGCGCAACCCATACTGAAGGCTATGATCTTGGATCTTCGTCAGTATTTTAAGTCCACTTTGCTTTCAGCAAGCAAAGTTGTACCATATGCATATATTTGTTGTTGTTCTTAAGTGCCATTGAGTCAGTTCCAACCCATAGCGACCCTGTATAGGGTTTCTGAGGAGCAGCTGGTAAGCTTGAACTGCCAAGCTTGCAGTTTAAATGACTTTGCAATCTGGCGCATTAACCCATAGTGCCACCCCAGGACTCCATATATATATACATATATAGCAGATTCAGAAGAGGACGTGGAACGAGTGTATCATTGCTGACATCAGATGGATCTTAGCTGAAAGCAGAGAACACCAGACAGATGTTTACCTGTGCTTTATTGGACTACTCAAAGGCCTTCAATTGTGTGGATCATGACAAGCTATGGAAAACATTGTGAAGTATGAGTATTCTGGAACACTTAATTGTGCTCATGAGGAATCTGTACATAAACCAAGAGGCAGTTGTTCGAACAGAACATGGGAATACTAAATGGTTTAAAATTAGGAAAGGTATATGATTAGGTTGCATTTTTCCACCATACTTATTCAACCTGTATGCTGAACAAATAATCCAAGAAGCTGGGTTGTATGAAGAAAAACATGGCATGATTGGAGGAAGACTCATTAACAACCTGCAATATGCAGATGATACAACCTTGCTTGCTGAAAGTGAAGAGGACTTAAAATACTTACTGATGAAGATCAGAGTCCATAGCCTTAGTATGGATTGCATCTCAATGTAAAGAAAACAAAAATCCTCACCACTGGACAAATAAACAACATTCTTATCAATGGAGAAAAGATTGAAGTTGTCAAGGACTTCATTCTTCTTGGTCAACCATCAATACTCATGGAAGCAGCAGCCAAGAAATCAAGCAACATATTGCACAAGATCTTTTCAAAGTGTTGAAGAGCAAAGATGTTAGCTTGAGGACTAAGGTACACCTGACCCAAGCCATGGTATTTTCAATAACCCTCAAATACATGGGAAAGTTGGACAGTGAATAAAGAAGATCATAGAAGAATTGATGCATTTGAGTTATGGTGTTGGAGGAGAGTATTGAAAGTACCATGGAGTGCCAAAAGAACAAACAGATCTGAGTTGGAAGAAGTTCAGCCTGAGTGCTCCTTGGAGGCCAGGATGGCCAGATTTCATCTCTCATACTTTAGACATATTGTCAGGAGGGGCCAGTCACTGGAGAGGGAGATCATGTTTGGTAAGGTGGAGGGTTAGAGAAAAAGAGGAAGACCCCCAGTGAGGTAGACTGGTAAAGTGGCAGCATCAGTGGGCTCAAGTGTGGTAACAATTGTGAGGTTGGCCCAGGACCAGGAAGTGTTTATTTCTGTGTGCATAGGGTTGCTATGAGTCAGCACTGACTCAGTGGCACCTAACAACAACAACAACAATAGATAGCAGGTTGTTAATGAATCTTCCTCCAATCCTAATGCCACAGTTTTCTTTATATAATCCAGCTTCTTGATTATTTGCTCAGCATATAGGTTGAATAAATATGGTGAAAGAATACAACCCTGTCTCACACATTTACCAATTTTAAACAATTTAGTGTCCCCCTGTTCTGTTCAAATGACTGTCTCTTAGTCTATGTAAGGTTCCTCACGAGCAAAATTAAGTGTTCCAGAATACTCATTCTCTGCAATGTTGTCCATAGTTTGTCATGAGTCACACAATCAATTTTGCATAGTCAATAAAACACAAGTAAACATCTTTCTGGTATTCCTGGCTTTCAATCAAGAACCATCTGATGTCAGCAATGATAACTTTGATCCATTTCCTCATTTGGATCCAGCTTGAACCTCTGGAAGCTCCATGTCAGTGTTCTGTTGCAGTTGTTTTTGAAATATCTTTAGGGAAATTTTCTTGTAAAACCCACAGGATCTCCAGACAAGCATTTAACTAGTCACTCTGCCTGCCCATAGCTTCCCTGTGGTCCTAACAGATACTGAAACCAGCTCCATCAAGGGCTCCAATGACCTACTTCCAGATTTAGTGTTCCGAGCATAGATAACACCAAGGCCAATAGGCATTCCATCTAGGGTCAGGAACTCTGCTGTCACATCCCATCCACATCCTCCTCATGAACTCCATGAATTTTAGGAGTTCACCAGAGATTTCTTTCCCCTGGGTTCAACAACTACATTGTTTGTTTTTACAAATACAACAACCACACAATGCCCCAGAGACAACAGAAAATACAGAAAACACTTCAGAAGAATTCAAGAAAATGCTCCAAGAAGAAACAGAAAAACTAATGCAAATTTTTAAGCAGTACATATACTCCAATTAGAAAACCGGAAGACTTAATACTAGGATTTCAGACACGGACAATACATTGAAAGGACAAATGAGAATATGGAATGAAACCAAATGAATCTCAAATTAGTGAAATTAAAGATAAATTTCTCAATATTAGTATGCTAGAAAAACAATCAGAAAAATGTATGAAAAAAATCCAAAGAAAGCCTAAGAATTATGTGGCACACCATGAAAAGTCACTACTAATGGGTGATTGGGATTCCAGAGCAGGAAGAGACAATAAAAAGTATAGAAAAAAAAATGTCAAAGAGTTGTTGAAAGAAAGTTCCCTAACATCATGAAAAACTAGAAGATAAGCATACAAGAAGCTGAACAAACACCAAACAGGATAGATCCCAAAAGAATATCACTATGACATATCATCATCAAACTTTCCAATATCAAAGGCAAGGAAAGAATCAGGAAAATAGAAAAAACAATTATCTACAAAGGAGAACCAGTAATACTAAGCTCTGATTTCTCAGTAGAAACCATGCAGGCAAGAAGGCAATGGAACGACATATATAAAACTGAAAGAAAAAAATTGCCAAGCAAGAATCATATACTCAGAAAGACTGTTTCTCAAATACACCATCAAAATTAGGACATTTCCTGATAGACAGAAATTAAAGGACTTTATAATGACCAGACCAAATTTACAAAAAATGTTAAAGGGTATTTGTGGTGGCTAGAGTTTTGTGTCAACTTGACTAGGCCAGGATTTCCAAAGGTTTATTTCCACAGTGATGAAACCTAATATAGGCATAGTTACCTCTCTGATGAATGGCTAGGAGCAGTCAATCAATTAAAGTAACGCTTCCTTGAGGGGTGTGGCCTGCAATCAACATAATGGACAAGTGTGTTGGAGACTGTGTAGACCTGGTCAGAAGATCGAGGCCCACAGGGCCTGAGTGTTGCAGGCCGCAGACTCTGAGGAACAGATTCTAGCTATCTGGCAGGCATAGTAAATTGTTTTTCATCTTAGTATCCAGTTATGTTTTATTAATTGCAGACATGGAGCCCTTGATATCCACAGATAAATGTAATATTTTCCTAAAAGCCAAGACTGTAAAATTCCAAACAGGCAAAGTTCTTCCCCCAGGGAATTCATTCAAAGTAAATTGGGTGGCTCCCTGGTCTCTGTTCCAAGGACAATAGGAATGCCCTCCCTAAACTGTTTCCAGGTGCAGCCCATTCACCCGAGTGTCTCTTTTCCTGAAGAACCTGGGCTGGGCAGCTGACACAATGGGAATCCTCCCAGTCCTCCTTTTCTTCCCCCATTTGAGGCTACGTGCCAAAAGGTATGTTAATTAAGCTTGAGAAACCAAGTTGCGGTTGTGAGATTCGAACCTGCAAAGTATGGTGTAAAGTTGCCTGAATGTCTGGAAAAGTAAGATTGACAGCTGTACCTTGTCTTAGTCCCTTCTAGCTTTGTGTAAAGTACCTCCCCTAAATAAAACAAAGGCGCAGAACGAATCCAGGTGCATTACGACTGGCAAGGCGTGCTTTACAGCATGCAGGGTGCTCATTCCAGCATTGCAACCATACTGCCTGCTTAGCTTAGATGTTTACTATGCAGGATATTACGGCCTTCGTGGCTGAGATGTTTGCAACGCAGGATCTGCCTGATGCCAGTCCAGCATTCACTCTGGTTTCGGGGTGCCTCTTTGTCTCTCTGTCTCTTTCTGTGTATTCTTTCTATATCTTTATCGCCACCAGATATCTCCTCCTCGTGAACCAAACACTCGTGAACAACCAAACAACTATGTCGAGGCCAGTCCCCGGCACAAGTGGGAGAGATTCTCTCCTCTCTTCCAAATGGGATCTGGGACTTGACAATTGTAAGATAATAAACTTCTTTCTCTTTGTATACATATATATATATATATATGTGTGTGTGTGTGTGTGTGTGTGTGTGTGTGTGTGTGTGTACATACATATATGTATGTATGTATGTTGTTATTCGTTGTTGTTGTTGTTAGGTACCATCGAGTCAGCAACAACTCATAGCAACCCTATGCACAACAGAACAAAACACTGCCCAGTCCTGGGCTAACCTCACAATTGTTACCGCACTTGAGTCCATTGATGCTGCCACTTTGCCAATCCATCTTGTAGGTTTTGAATTCTGTAGGTTTTGAATTGTTTCTGATTGCTCCTGTAGCACTTTCCTGACTTCTTCCCTATTTTTCTCAGCTCCATTGTAAAGTATTTTGAAACAT
>NW_006408881.1:488063-499120 GCF_000296735.1 Chrysochloris asiatica
TAAGGAGCAGCTGGTAGGGGCAGTCTACCGACCTTGCAGTTCAAAGCGCTCTGCAGTCTGGTCCCTTAACCCGCAGAGCAAAAAGAAAGAAAGAGAAGAAAGCAAAACCATGTATCCTTTATAGGGTTTCTAAGGAGCAGCTGGTGGGCCCGAACTTCTGACCTTGCAGTTCAAAAGGTTGCAGTCTAGTCCCTTAACCTGCAGGGACACAGCAGCATTGCCTTGTTGCTGTTGGTAAAAACCACCTCAAGGCTTCTCCCCTTGTGTTGGCTTGTGCCGGCTTGTGCCTTGCTTGCAGGGCTTGAGCCTTGAAGGTTAGGCAGTGGGCTAGCCTGTGTTGCTGGGTCAGGGAAGCGCTGGACGTCCCTCCCCTAATGCTCTTTTATAGGGTTTCTGAGGAGCGGTTGGTGGGCGTGGACCACTGACCCTGTAATTCAGGTGACCTTGTAGTGGCACCCCAGCCCTCAGGGCCACGTCGGGGCTCCTGCTGAACCTTCTAAATAAAAAATAATAATAAAAATAAAGGGGAGACCCAAATGGGGTTCCCCAGTGGGTGCTCGCGACAGAAGGGGGGCTGCCTGCCCCCGCACCCCATGGTTCAGTTGAGTGTGAGGTGAGCTGTTTGCCGGCGGCGCATGCCCAGCAGGGCTGAGGGACGCTGCTCGGTTCAGCGGGAGGCGGGTTGCTCGCTTTCGCGCATCTGGCAGGCCCGTGGTACGCGGCTCGGGCAGGAGGGGAGCTGCTCGCCTGTGTGCGTGCGCGCCCGACGGGCCCCAGGAACACGGTTGGACTGTGCTGGGACCGGCGGACACGGGTCAACTGGGCAGGGTAGAAGTGGCTCAGGCAGGCACAGTCCATGCCTGATGACATCAGACAGTCGCCGCTTCTCTTTTCCTGCAGGCTTTTTTTGGGTTTTTTCCCCCTTTTTAAATTAACTTCCCTCTGTCCACTGTATGAGCAGAAATCCCACCTTGGGGTAGGTGTCACCAGTGGCTCTCCCTGTTTGAGTCTCCCAGCTACTGGAGGCTCTGCATGAGCTGGTCCCCGCCCCGCCCCCTCAAGCCCAAAGGAGCTGGGGCTGCCACGTCGCAATTTTAAGAAGCCTGTAATTCCTCGCACAGTGATTTCTCAAAGAAGCAGGTCTAAGGCTCTGGCGCCCTGAGATTCACGCGTGCTGTGAGACTGTGAGTTCCTACCTGGGAGTTTTAACTCGCGAGTTGCCCCCCACTGATCCCAGAACCCCCACTCAACCGCACCTCCTGGCTGCCCTGGCAAACCGGAAGTCCTTTTCCTTCTTTCTTGTCTTCTTAATGCTTTATTACTGGATGATGTTCTTGATGTCATCCCACATCTCTTCTGGTCTTCAGTCTTTTGTGTTTAATGTATCAAATCTGTTCTTCAGATGATCTCTAATTTCAGGTGGGGTATATTCAAGGCCATATTTTGGCTCTTGTGGACTTGTTATCATTTTCTTCATCTTCAGTCTGAATTTGCATATGAGCAATTGATGGTGTGTTACATAATCTGCCCCTGGCTTTTCCACCATCTCTTTCCACAGATGTAGTCAATTTGATTTCTGTGTATTCCATCTGGTGAGGTCCATGTGTATAATCATCTCTTATGTTATCTAAATAAGGTATTTGAAATGAACAAATCATTGGTTTTGCAGAATTCTACCATGTGATCTCCAACATTATTTCTATCACTAGGGCCATATATTCCAACTACTGATCCTTCTTCTTGTTTTCCAACCTTTACATTCCAATCACTAGTAATGATCAATACATATTGATAGCATGTTTGATCAATTTCAGATTGAAGAAGATGGTTGAATTCTTCTATTTCATCCTCACTGGCGTTAGTGGTTGGTACGTAAATTTGAATAATAGTGGTATTAACTGGTCTTCCCTGTAGCTGCATGGATATCCCTGTTGTTGTTAAGTGCTGTCATATCTGTTCCAACCCACAGCAGCCCTGTGTAGTTTCCAAGGAGTGGCTGGTAGGTTTGAACCACCAACCTTGCAGTTCAAAATGGCCTTGAGGTCCAGCATATTATCCTGCAGCATCACACCAGGACTCTAGATTTTAGAGAAACAAAAATCATAAGGATGAATTTTCTAAATTGGTTCTCAAGTCTGACTAATTTTAAAGGCACTGATATAGGCTGGAGGCCTGTCTGACATCCACTTCATAGGAATCAGATTTAGGGTGATTTTGAGTTTGTTCCTTTTCCCTCTTGTGGAGTCACAGAAAGTTAGACATGGTCCCCTCATAGTTTAAGAAGTTGGCGCTGTGGGCAGGATTCATTGAAATGACTCCAGATCTATGAAATTATTAGGTTTTGTAAGGGAAAGAAAAGGGAAATGGGATAAAATATTTAAGCCAAGGGGAGAGCTGCAGTTTCTGCCGTTGCCTGGAGCCAATTACACACTGGTTTAAAAGGATGACTGATACTGTGCCTGGGACTACTGGAATCCACCCTACCAGAGGCCCAAGGCCATATGCATATGAATGAGGTTAATCCAAGGTAGTTGTTTATAGCCTTAGAAACCCTATACAGGGTTACAATGAGTTGGAAACTACTAAGTGGTGCACAACCAACACCACCACTATCATTGAATTGTTGTCTAATTCTTTCTTCTGTTCTATTAGAGTTTGATTTATGTATTTTGAGGTTCTTTCATTGGAGCATAGATATTATAGTTATGTCCTCTTGTTCAATTAACGCCTAACTCATGTTAAAATTATAATATCCTTCTTTGTCTCTTATGCTGGTTTTTACCTTAAAGTCTATTTTATAAGAGATTAAACTTGCCACTCCTGCTTGTTTTAGATTGCCATTAGCTTGATATATTTTTTCCATCCTTTGATTTTTAGTCAAATTTTCTCTTTATGTGTATGATGTATTTCTTTCAGAGAGCATGTTGAAGGATCCTGCCTGCTTATTCATTCTGCTACTCTCTCTCTTTTGACTGGTCCATTTAATCCATTTGCAGTTAGTGTAATTATTGATAGGAATTAATTTATTGCTATCATTTTGCTGTGTTTTCTTGTGGTGCTGTTGTTTTCTTTGTTCCATATAATTTTCTTCACTGAGTTCATTTTGTTTGTGGGTTTTCTTTTCACTTTATTTCTGATGTATTCATGTTTACTAAGTCTTTCTGGCTTTCCTCTTTTTATATTGATGTGAAAGTGTATTCATTTTCTTTGAGGTTACCCTATAATTTATTAATTTTTTTCTCATTTAAAACAGTCAGCTTTATATTGCTATCTACTTGAATTCCTCACCATTTAGATGTTCTATATCTACTATTCCCTCTTTTTGCTTTGTAGTTGACTTCATTATAAGAAAATATTTGTAAATCACATGTGTGGCAAGGCCCTTTTATCAAGAATACACAAATATATATTGCAACTCAGTAAGACAAATGACTCAATTAAAAAAATTTTTTTCTTCAAGGAAATAAGTATTGGTTATATATAATAAGTTATATGGTTGTATATAATAATGGTTATATATAGTAAGTATTGGTTATATAATTAACATTGGTTATAAAGTGAAAACCACAATGAGATATCACTTCACAACCATAAGGATAACTATCATCAAAAACACAGATAGTAACTAATGTTAGCAAAGATGCAGAAAATGTAAAACTAAGCAGATGCTTTGGAAAACAATCTGGAAGTTCCTCAAAATGTTAAATCTAGAGTTATTATGTGACCCAGCATTTTCACTTCTAATAACATGTCCACATGAATGTGCAAATGGGCAAAGCACCATTATTCATAATAACCTAAAAGTGGAATCAACTCAGTTGTTCATCAATTTATAATGGATAAACAAAATGTGATGTAACTGCACAGTAAGTGATGAGGTATTGTGCAGAAATGGCTCATGTTTCACTTCTTCTGGCGTCACAAGGGAGAAGGAAAATCAAACTCAAAATCAGCTCAAGGCTGCTTCCTATGACATATAGGCTAGACATGTCTCTACCTTACAACTGCCTATACCTTATTCTGACACCAACAATCCCTCCCACAGTACTCTAGTTCACATCTGGTTCGATAACCCATTGTAATAAACACACAGAACTCACAGACAATATTCACAATTATGGGGTTTATTAGGGTACAATTCAGGACCAGAAACAAATCAGGATGCAGCAGACCTTCAGTCAGGAATGCCTCTTCTCTGCCATACTGCAGGCACATCTCAGTCATGTGGCTTCTGCCCTGATCTGGCAAGTGTTACAAAGCTCCTTTAGAGGAACTGTAAGCCAGCCTCTTGCCCATAGGCATTCAGGCTTACTTGGTCAATTAGCCTAGAAGCCACTTTTTCTCTCCATGCCACTGCCTGTACTGTCACCACTTTTCTAGGTAGGGATCTCAGACTCCACTACTGCTCATCTTTCTTTATGGTACTAGGATTGTCAGTTTCTGTTTCTGAGATAGCTTTGTTTAAACCTAGAAGGATGGCAAAACTAATCAATCATGGCATTAGAGTCCTATACATCCTATTTGCATGGTTCCACCCAAACATTTGGTGGGAATTCGGAAGGATCTTTGGATAGAAAAGCCATATCAAATAAATTCAAGCTACCTCAAATTGATACATGCTGCAATATGGATAAACCATAAAAATATTATGTTTATTGAAAGAAACCAGTCACAAAAGAGTACATATTTCCATGTATATGAAATGCCCAGAATAGGCATATCCATCAAAACAGAAAATAGATTACTATTCCCTGGGCATAGCAAGAAAAAAGAAAAAAGAAAGTCTGCTTTATGGGTAGGAGGTTTCTCTTTGAAATGTTCTAAAATTAAATTATAGTGATGATTGCAAAACTCTGTAAATATTCTAAATTCCATTAAATTGTACAATTTTAATAAGTGAATTTTGTGGTATATAAATTGTATCTCCATAACTTGCTTTAAAAATAAAATAAAAAAACAAAACAAAACAAACAAACAAACAAACAAACAAACAAACAAAATTTTAAAAAATATATATATATGCAAGCTTCTTCAAAGGGGTTACAATCAGGCAGGCTTAAGACTTCTCCATGCTAAATTCAATGCCAAGACACAATGGAACAATTTCAAATTTCTATGGGAAAGATTGGTCTGAGGGTCTATTCAAATATAAAAGCATCAAACAAATGGATAGCTATTGCTGAAAAGGTTACTCTTGGATGAAATCCAGTCAAACAAGAAAGATTCAAAATAAATAACTCAACATGGAAAATTCAAAGTAAAAGGATTAGAGATGAAAACAGAATAATTTAAAATATAGAACCTAAGTTAAAGAATAGGGAGAATGTGATGTGAAATAGAATGCCGATTTTATAAATAAAGGAAGATAACTATACTTTATTTTTATTAAAGCATTTATTGAGAACTGAGTGAAGGTTTACAGGGTAGATCATCACTTTTACATTCAATCAATCATTGCAATGCTTACAATCCTCTCTATGCTTCATCAGCTAACAATATTTACTTTTATTACCTTTTTTTTTTTTTAAAGTTTTTATTGTGAATTGAGTGAAATTTACAGGGCAGATCATCAGTTTTACATTCAACAAATCATATACCTTGTTTCATTACAATGATTATGTTGTTGTTGTGTGCCGTGGAGTCGGTTCCAACTCATAGCGACCCTACACAGGGTTTCCGAGGCTGTAAATCTTTACAGGAGCAGACCGCCTCATCTTTCTCCCATGGAATGGCTGGTAGTTTCGAACTGCTGACTCCTGGCCACCAGCTCTCAGTCCCTCTCTTCCCATGTATCTAGAGTCCTCAGCTGCTCCCTTTCTCCATGTCACATCTCTGCCTCCATCTCTGGTATTACTGCTTCTCTGGATAAGGTCCCGCATTCCACTTGTGCTCTTCTCCTTTGATGGTCCTAGGGTCCTCTGTTTCTGGACTGTAAGGTAAACTACTCTTTTTTGTTTCAAGAATTCTACCTTTACAGTTGTGACAGTCACAATTAGTCATGGTAACAATTACTCACTATTGAATCATAAGAATCTTATTCCCATCTCTTTTTACCAGACCCATCTAGACAAGATGACAACTATTCAGTGGGGACTCTATCCTCCCCCACATACTCTTTTTTTTTTTTTAATGTTTTATTGTGAATTATATGATAGTTTGCATGGGAGAACATTAGCTTTACATTCATCCTATTGTACATTGTTTCATTGCCATGGTTACAATCCCCTCTATGCATCATCAACCAACCAAAGGGTATACACTACAAGCCTGACCCCCAGTCGTCAGCACACAGCCTCTCTTCCTCTCTGTGTCTAAAGTCCCCAACTGCTCCATCCCTCCACTTCATCATCTCTGCCTACATCTCAGGCATCACTACTTCTCTGGGTGGGGTCCCGCTCTCCGTTCTTATCTCTTAATTGTCCCAGGGACCACCGCTCCTAGACTGAAAAGTTAATCATGCACCTCCTTGCTACAAAACGTTTACCTTTACATTTACAACCCTCACAAGCAATCCTGATAACAATTATTCACTATTGTATCACAAAAGACCCATGTACATTTCATTTCATCAGCCCCACCTAGACAGATTGTATACTACTCAGTGGAGATTCTACCTTCCTTCACACCCTCTGAATTTAGGTTCCCTCTTGAAAGCTTGTAAACCAGTCACTTCTTGACTTTGTAGCATCCACCCCCCCACCGCCATTTTGGGTAGCCAATGTCCAAGTTACCCATCCCTGTCTACTCTGTGTATGGCAGGGGTGGGAATGATCCTTGCTGTAAGGATTTGTTCCTTCTTTTGAGCTACTGCATCCATAGGTGTAGGTCAAGTTCATAATATTGTATCAGATTACTCTTTTTTTTCCCTCTTCTTTCTTCTTCTGGTTGAGCTCTGATCATCCAGTCATTGAAGCCAGGTCAAGTGGGTATTATCTGCAAGTGTGGGTGTTCTTGTGCATATCCCCTCTCTTCTTATCAGCTGGGCACTTCACTCTCCATGCTAGTCCTCTGTGGCTTAGTCACTGACTCTGGGCCCTAGAGTCCCCAGGTCTTGCCACACTGCTGGCCAACCAGGTCTCCACCTGGGTTCATAGGAGTTTATTGAACATAGTAGGGCTTAGCTTGCAGCTTCATTGCTGTTTTTCCCTCACTTCCCCTTATCAGTGATGAGAGTGGTCACCAATCAGAGCATGTATTCCCATTGAGTCTTAGTCTTGGAAGGGGGTTTACACTGAGGGGACCCGACCACTTGTTTTGATGTCTCCTGGGCAAGTAACTTGCTTGTTATTGTAGTAACAGTCAGTCTGCCTCTATTGTTTTGTATTTTTTCTGTAGGTCTTTCTTTCAAGAAGTATCTTCTGTTCTTCTCGCCACTCCAGGCTGATCTGCTTGTCCTTTCAAGTGGAAATTTCTCCCCACATACTCTTAAACTAAACTAAACTCCCTCTTGAAAACTTATAAGCTGTGCCTTTATCACTCCCTCATTTTAGGTAGCCAATGTCTTAGTTGCCCGTCCCTATTTACGCTGTGTACAGAGGGGACAGCATTGATATTTGATGTGGAAACTCCTTCCCTCTCTGTTGGTATTATCCTATACATTTTTTTCCCTTTAAGTTTTTATTTGCCCTTTTGTTTTATATGTACACATACAAAATAGAAAATACGTATTCATTTAAAAGTCCAAAGGGAACATTTTGCAAACCAGCCTCCTGAACACAGGCACATTGCGTTTCTCAGTTCATGGGTCTATAGTCCTCTGCTGCTCTCTCTCTCTATGCCATCGCCTCTACCACCATTTCTGTTGTCAACGATATTCTGGTTCAGATCCCTCGCCCCTCTTATTCTCTTCACTCTTGATGGTTCTAAGGTCCTATGTTCCTGAAATGACAGAGTAACTGCTTCCTTATTTTAGTTACATCTCTTCAACATTCATAGTTGTGACAATCACCATTATTCCTGATAACAATTACTCACAAGTGAGTCATAAAATTCTATCCCATTCCAAAAAAAATTCTATCCCATTCATCACCAGATGAATCTGGACAAGAGTAAAATTATTCAGTGGGAATTTATCTTACTTTCCTCATTCTGACCCTAAGCACTTTCATGAAAGCTTATAAGTCAGCCACTTTGTGCCTTTATAGCCCCCAGTTTTGATGGCCAAAGTCTAAGTTGCCTGTTCCTATCAGTAGACTGAGGAGGCAAGGTTAATATGTGATATGAAGAAACCTTCCCTTTGGTTGGAATTTTGGGCAACTTCATCCATAAGCAAAGGTCCAGTTCATCAAGTTCACCAAACAACTTACACTTGGTCCCTGTATCAGACTTCTTTATCTTCATCGGATTGAGTTCTGGTAATCAAGTCATACAAGCTAGGACAAATAGGTACTATCTGCAAGTTTGAAAGTTCTCACATGCCTTCCCCTGCCGGGGTCTGGCCTCGGCAAGGGGGTGAGGACCCAAAGATGGGGTGTCCAGCGATGATAGCGAGAGAGAGAGAGATAGAGAAAAAACAGACACAAAGAAGACAGAGAAAACAGACACAAAGAAACAGACACATGGGCTTGATGCAAGCTGCCAGACAGACTGCTCAGTGGCTGACATTTTCCTTTCTTGGACTAACTCTAGGTGGGATGTCTGAGAGAGAGAGGCGAGAGAGAAAAGAAACACTTGGAGACCAGAGTAGATGCAAAACCGGCAGACAGCCTCTTCATACCCTGCAAGCAATAATGCCCACAGACTTAAGTCTGCATCCATCTTTTATTTCCTCTCTTTCAGGGAGGGATCTTTACAGAAGAAGAATGGTATTATTCAGACAAAACAATCTTTAAGATAAGTTAAGCCAGTAAACCTTACTTAAACCAATATTCCTTTCTTCCTTACTGGGTTTAACCTTCACTTGGATCAAACTGATTGAACCCAGGGTGGTCCGAGGGCGTTGTCCCCATTGTCCTTAATCCCGTATTCCCAGAATTTACCATTCCACCCCAAGTGAATATACCTCAGGAAGTTCCTCTCCAGAGCCTCCCTGCTTAATCTCAGTAAACCTGTCCTTGCTCGTCCTCTGAGGAAGTTTTACTGCCTTGGTTCTAGGGGGAAAATCTTGACCTTAGAAACTTAGGGGAATATTGCATTTCTCTGTGGACATCCAGGGCTCATGTTTGGAATTAAATAAATATAACTGAACACTAAGATGAAACACAATTTACTATTAACCGCCAAGTGGCTAGATCTGTTACACTCGGGCCTATAGGGCCTCAAACCTCTGCATGGTCTGCAACATTCCCCTACTTCAGACCAGCTGGCCGCTTCACTTTTAACACTAGTCCCCAGGGGCTAGGTCAGTGTCCTTTGGCTGGGGAGTTGACACGTCTCCCTGAACTTCAAACCAGCCAGCCCATCCTCGTCTTTCTCTCATCTCAAGGTCATTAAGTGTCTATGGAACATGGTCAAACTCAGCCTGTGTCTCCATCGCTGCATTTCTCCCACTTTCACTCACCAGTTGACCAGGGTGGTCACCAGAGAACATATAAGATTGTTCGTGTGTTCCCTTTGGGTTTCAGTCTTAGAAAAGGGTTTACCCTGATGGGCTGACTCTTTTTTTGCCTTGATAGCACGTCTTTCTTTCAAGAAGTGTCTTCTGTTCCTCAAGCCATTCCAGGTTGGTCTGCATGTCTTTTCAATAGGGAATGTCCTACCACTGAAGGTTCTGGGTATGGTTCAGCTTTCCACCAAAGGCTCCATTCTCCACAAAGGCTTAACAAGAAGGCTATTTCCCTGGGCACATTCTAGTACCCTTTTAGATAATCCAATCATATAGATTGAAGATGGGCTTACAAGCTTTCTGCAATCATATTTTCCAACATTCTTTTCTATCCCACTTAAATATCTATATTATAATAATAGGCAGGGAAAACCAATATCTACAAAACAGTCAAGCACCTTAACATTATTTCTCCTCCTTTTATAAGGATAGAGACATAGTCTCTATCCCTATATCACAGAGTCCTGTTTCCAAGGCTGTGCATACTCACAATCTACCTCTATCCCATTTAGCCCATGCATACCTGGTGTCCTGGTGTGGTGCTGTGGGTCATGTACTAGACTGTAAAGTCAGTTTGAACCTCTAGGTTTGCAGTTCAAGCTCACCAACTGCTCCTTAGAAACCTTATACAGGTAGCTATGGGTCAGAACCGACTCAACACCACTTAAAAACAACATACCTCCCTAAGCCGTCTCCTATCATCCCCTTTCTTCTACATCCATGCTACTTCTTGAGCATTGTCTTTTTATTGCCTTTCCCATTACCCAAGAAATCATGTGTCTATCTCCTAACCTGTAAGTTACTGTCTCCTCCCTGCCTCCCTTGATAACCTTCAAAGAATTATTCTTTTAGTATGGAAATCTTTTCATAAGCTTTTACAATATTGGTCTTATGCAATATTTGCCCTTTTGTGCCTGATTAATTTCACTCAGCATTATGTCCTGAAAGTACATCCATGTTATGAGGTGTTATCCAGCTACATTGTTATTTTCAAAGTCGCAAGCACAGTACTCCATTGAGTATATGTACTAAAGTTTGTTTATACATTCTTCTGTTGATGGGCTGTCTCCATCTTTTTGCCATTGTGAATAGTGCTGCAATGAACATTGCTATGCACATGTTTACTCACATTATGGCTCTTATTTCTTGTGAATGTATACCAAGCGTTTCCAACTTAATGAGGAAGCACCATATTATTTTCCAGAGTGTTTTAACCCATTTTACAGTCCTTCCAGCAATGTAGGAATGTCCCAGCCTCTCCACACCCTCCCCAGCATTTGTTGTCCTCTGATTTTTTGAACTTTGCTCTTACTTCTGGTGTGAGATGATATCTCATTGTTGCTTTGATTTGCATCTCTCTAATGGCTAATCTGTACATGGACCAAGAGGCAGTTGTTTGAACAGAACATGGGAACACTGAAAGGTTTAAAATTAAGAAGATGTACGAAAAGGTTGTATTCTTTCACCATACTTATTCAACCTGTATGCTGAGCAAATAATCCGAGAAGCTGGA
>NW_006408881.1:500875-506052 GCF_000296735.1 Chrysochloris asiatica
ATGTGGAACCAGCTCGACAGACCCTCTAACTTAACTGCTGTAGTGGTGGTTAAAATTACTTTATGTGGACCAATCCACTTGGGTTTCAAGGGTTCTTTTGGTAGGCTTGGAAGGGCAATTAGGACCATGTCTCCTGATTGGTAGGAGCAAGGTGATGCAGGAAAAGGTGAGGGTAAAAGTGAGTCCGCATGTTGACATAATAAAGTTCATAAGTAATTTAAACAGCTTACTAAAAGAGATGGTGGAAGGGCAGATGCTTCAGGTTTTAGTCCCGGAGGTAGGAAAGGGCGTCCATACATTAGTTCAAAAGGAGAAATTTGGAGAGGTGCTTTAGGCAAAGATCTGGGGCATAACAAGGCTAAGGGGGAAAGCGAGACCCAGTCAGCAGGAAGTTCTAGGGTTAACTTAGTAAGGACAGCTTTGATTGACCTGTTGGTTCGCTCCATCTTCCCTGATGATTGAGGGTGAAAGGGGATGTGGAGGTACCAAGAAATTCCCAATAATTTAGTCAGTCCTTGAGTTATGTGGGAAGTGAATTCGGGGCCATTGTCCGACTGGAGAGAAGTAGGGAGCCCAAAGCGGGGAACAATTTCCTTAAAAAGAAAAGCAGAGACTGTGGAGGCTTGCTTGTTTGTGGTAGGAAAAGCTTCAACCCACCCAGAAAAGGTGTCAACTAGAAGTAAAAGATATTTGTACCTTTTAACTTTGGGCATATGGGTGAAGTCTATTTGCCAATCCAGGCCAGGGAGCAGACCCCTAGCTTGGTGTGTAGGGAAAGGGGTGGGTTTAGAAGATGGATTTGTCTTTTGGCAAATTTCACAGGTGGAAGAAAGATGTTATAAAAATTGCATAAGGCATAGTTGGGATCTATATGAACTGTGAGTCTTTATTCCGAAGCTAAGGTAAAGGCCCGTGTGAGGGTGATCAGCTCTGCTTGTTGATTAGTTGTTTGAGGAGGGAGGGAGCCCTGGTCAATGACTTTGCTTTCAGATATAATGGCATAGCCTGCCCACTTAATTTTATCTTGTGAGAAAGAACTACCATCAGTATACCAAACTAGGTCGGGGGAGGAAAGAGGTGCTTCATGTGGCAAGAAGACTTCTAAGGCTTCTAAGCAATTGTGAATCAGTTCCTGGTCTGGCATAGGGAGTAGGGTGGAAGGATTAATGAGGGATCATGGAGGAGTGAGGTTTGAAGCAAAAGAATTAACAAATCAGCAATAGCATGATGGGATAAGACAATAGTTGGGGCTCCAAAAATTAATTTTTTTGATTCTTGGATCAAAAGGGAGGCTGCAGCTAAGCTCTGCAAGCAAGATGCCCATCCTCGGATGGTAGGATCCAATTTTTTTTATAAATAAGCTACTGGAGCAAACGTAGGGCCTAATTGGTGGCCTAAAACTCTTAGCGCAAACCATTTATTTTCAGACACATAAAGATAAAAGGGACGGGTGAGATCAGGTAAATGCAGGGCTGGGGCTTCTAGCAGTTGGGTCTTGAGCTGTAAAAATGGGGTAGCAATAGAAGGGTCTATAGGTTCATGGGGATTGCCTTTTGAGGCATCATAAAGGGGTGCTGCTAAAAGGGAATAATTTGGGATACAGGCCCAAAGATATCCTGCTAGGCCTAAAAAGAAGAGAAGCTCTTGTTTATTAACAGGCATTAAGATATCTCGAAGCATTTGTTTTCTGTCAACGGAGACAAAGACCCTCCAAATATGTAATCTGCTGTTTACTGCCAAGATGGGGGTACTGTAGGGGGAATTAGTTGGTTTTAGAAATCGTTTTTTAAGTAATTCTTTAACAGTTGGCTGTAATCCCAAAAGATTAGACTGTGGGAGAGGGTACTGTGCTTGGGCTGGGAAGTGGGTGGGGTTCTTGAGGAGGATTTTGACTGGAGGGCATTTTGCTATTGAAGGGGAATGTATGTCCCAAACTTTAGGATCCACAAGGTTGGGACTGATGGGCCACTGGGAAGGAGGGGCTTGAGGTTCAATAGCCTGTGATAGTAAGAGGCAAAAGGAAGACGTTGGAGTGCTGGAGAGGCCCTGAAAGTCAAACTTGAGGGAGGTACCAAGCTTAGATAAGATGTCCCACCCTAAAGGTATGGGGCAAGAGGGAAGGTCTACGAAGGAATGTAAAAATTAAAAATTGCCAATTTTGCACAAAAGGAGGGGAGTTTGCTGAGGGCGTCATTCTTGACCTTCTATCCCAACAGTAGAGGTCCCGCACAGGGAGGTGGGTCCCCAGAATTCCTGCAACGCAGAAAAACTAGCACCAGTATCGAGTAAAAAGACAATCATCCTACCTGCCACGGTGAAAGTTACCCTGGGCTCCTGGGTGGTGATCCACGTTGGGCCAGACAGGCCAGGTCCTCCTCATAGGTCTTCTGCGGCTAGACCAATAAGGTCGCTTGAGGGGACGGGGGGAACCGGCGACCAGATGGCGGGTAGATGCCAAGGGGCTGTCGAAACCCCAATGTCCCTTCCGCTTGCACTTGGGGCAGGGCCCGGTGGGAGGTTTGGGATTTGGGCATTCTTTGGCCCAATGTCCACCCTGGTTGCATCAGAAGCAGGGTCCCAGAGGCTTTGCGGGTTTTCCACTTACACGTGGTGGCAAGGTGGGGTTGATGGTCTGAGCTAATAACTGGTATTTTTTTAAGGCCCTTGCGTCATCTCGGCCATTGTAGGCTTTAAATGCAACAGCAAGAGCCTCTGCTTGAGAGGTTAGGGGACCCCTTTCTAGCTTCTTAAGTTTTATTTTGATGTCGGGATAGCTCTGACAGAAGAAATGCATCATAATTAACCTTTGGCCATTGGCAGAGTCTGGATCGAGATTAGTATATTGCCGCAGGCCGTCAGTGAGCCACTGGAGAAACGCAGAAGGATTTTCATTCTTATCTTGAATAATTTCACTAAGTTTGTCATAATTAACTGCTTTCATGGCTGCTTTATGCAGCCCATGCAGTATATAATTAATATACCTATCTCGGTTGACAATACCTGCCTGGGTGTTATAATTCCACCCGGGGTCCCTGTCAGGGACAGTTTCCACTCCTGCTGGATGATAATTATTGGTAAGGTGTTCCTGGTCTGCATGAGCACGGGCCTGTTCCAGTACTTGCCTACCCTCCTGAGGGGTTAAAGAGTTAGTTAAAACAACAAAAATATCATGATAAGTTAGTTGGTAAGACTGCATTAGAAATTGAAACTGCTTAATAAAAGTTGCAGAATTTGAAGTAAAAGACCCAAGTGTGGATTGAATTAAAGCTAACTCTGCCATTGGAAAAGGGGTTTGGACTCGGACTATTCCTTCTGCCCCAGCCACTTCCCGCAAGGGTGCTATTATATGACTGGACTGAGAAAACTCAGGGTCCATTAACATTTGAGATTTGGAACGAGTACAAGGCGGGGTAGGCACATATGGAGGGGAAGCGGTGGGAGAAGAAGAGGATGGTAAGGGTAGTTCCTGGGCACCTGGAGAAGGTGAGAGAGGGTCCAAAGTGGGCGGTGGAGGTGCATTTGGGGCTTTTTGAATGGGAGGGGGTTCATCAGCTGAGTCAAATTGGCTTATGGAGTTGAGAGAACAAGCAATGGAACTATTTAATAGGGAGAAGGTTCCAGCTGGGTCAAATTGGGTAATGGAGTACAAGCAACGGAACAAAGAAAAAGTCAAAGGTAGGAAAAGCCCTGGATATAAGGGGTCTCTGACCATTTTCCCTGGTGCTCACAAAGTTATTTTGATTGTCTAATTTGTATTGAGGCCAAATTCGAGTAGATAGACTTGTAAGATGCTTAGGTTCAAGGTCTAAGCCCTTGAGGTTTCGGAGTAAAACACCATAAGGGGGCTCTTGAGGTTCCCACCTCAGACCCGGTCTGAGGTGTGGGGACCCAAGCTCCCAATAGCAGAACGGACAAGTCCTGGACTTGTTCTGGTGAGTTCCGAACTCACAATCTGCTGGTATGGAGGACCCAAACCCATAGCAACCAGGAATAAGACAGCGAACAGTGTCTGGAACCTAAGACATCTCTTGAGGTTTAGACAGTGCTCGCACCTCAGACCCAGTGGAGGCATCCCTGCCACAAGGAGGGGGTCTGTAAACAGAGGGGCTGCACTACCCTCTGAGACGTCCCTCGAGAGGGCAGGGGGTGGAATGGACAAGTCCCGGACTTGTTCTGGTGAGTTCCGAACTCACTATGGAAGACACAGAACCTGGCGCCCGGTCTGTGTCCCGGACGGAGTCTTATGTCCTGGTTACTGGGGTCCAAATCTCCATACCCAGGGCAGCCATAAAAGGGGACTTACCCAAGCCAGAGGGCTGAAGAATTAATTCCTGCCGGTGATGGATGCTGAAAAGGTGTCAGGGAAGATGATCGCAGGCGCTGGGAGGGTGCGTTGAAATGAGCGGGTTAGGGCGCCAGGAGAATTAGGGTCCTGGGCCTTCCAATGTTAAATCGGGGGCCTCAACCATCCCGCTTCTGACACCAATGAAAGGAAAAAAACAACCCCGGCGCCACTCATCAACCACACCTCACACCAAACGGCCCATCTAGAGACTTTTATTCAGGGTGAGGAAGGTAACCTCTGCCGGAGAGAGAAGGCAGGAGGCAGAAGGGATGAGAGGAAGAAGAAGAGGAGCAGAGAGAGAAGAGAGTAGAAATAAGAGGAAAAGGAGAAGAGAGAGTCAACAGGAAGGGAGGGGACTTATATAGGTTCAACAGGAAGGGAGTGGTCATTGCTGGGGTGATTTAGCTCTGGCCTATCAAAAGCCATGTTGTCTTTTAAACTATGCTTAGGGTGTAGCTTAGGGTGGGGAAACAGACAAAATGGAGTTGGAGGGAGGAGAGAGGGAAGAACCGGAAGGTATTGTAACAGTTACTATGAGTCAGTACCGACTCAATGGCACCTAGTAACAACAATAAATGGCTAATGATTGTTAACAGTTCTTCATATGTTTGTTGATTGCCTGAATGTCTTCCTTGGTGAAGTATCTGTTCATGTCTTGTGCCTATTTTTAAACTGGGTTATATGTTTTTTTCTTCTAGATGTGTTATGTTGTTGTTGTTGTTGTTAAGTGCCATCGAGTCGGTTCCGACCCATAGCGACCCAGTACAGGGTTTCCGAGGGTGTCAATCTTTACGGGAGTAGAAGGCCTCATCTTTCTCCCGTGGAGCGGCTG
>NW_006408881.1:507113-509695 GCF_000296735.1 Chrysochloris asiatica
AGTTTCGAACTGCTGACCTTATGGTTCGCAGCCCGATTCGTAACCACTACGCTACCAGAGTTATTCCTAAATATTTCATCCTTTGAGTGACTATTGTAGATGGTATTCTTTTCCTAATTTTCTTTTCAGAGCTGTCTTTATTAGTATATAGGAATCCTATTGATCTTGTACCCTGACACTTTGCTGAATCATCCAGTGAGTTCCAGTATTTTTTTTTGCTGAGTCTTCGGATTTACCTATGTACAGTATCATATCATCTGCAAATACAGAGTTTTACTTTTTTGCCAATTTGGATTCCTTTAATTTCCCTTTCTTGCCTCAGACCTCTGGCTAAAATTTCCAACACAGTATTGAATAGGAGTAGTGATAAAGGGGATCTGTGTCTGGTTCCTGTTCGCAAAGGGAATGTGTCCAGTTTTTCTCCATTGAGAGTGATGTTGGTTGTTGATTTTGTATATATATTCTTAATTATGCTGAGAAATTTCCCTTCAATTCCTACTTTATTGATTGATTTATGAGGAATTGGTGTTGGATATTGTCAAATGCCTTTTCTGCATCAATTGATATAATCATGTGGTTTGGGGTCTTTTTCATTTATGTGGTGAATTACATTGATTGTTTTTCTAATATTGAACCATCATTGCATCCTTGATCGTGATGTATTATTTTTTTGATATATTGTTGAATTCTATTGGCTAGGATTTTGTTGAGAATTCCTCTATGTTCATGAGGAATACTGGACTACAATATTCTTTTTTAGTGATGTCTTTCCCTGGTTTTGGTATGAGGATTATTCTTACTTTGTAAAATGTATTAGGAAGTTTTTCATTCTTTTCTACTTTCTGGGATAGTTTGAGTAGACTTGGTGCTAACTCTTCTCTGAATGTTTGATCAAATTCACCAGTAAATACATCTGTGCCTGGACTTTTTTTGATTGGGAGTTTTTTTAATGACCTAATCAATTTCTTCTTTTTTTATAGGTCTGTTCAAATTTTCTACTTCACTCTGCATAAATTGGGATAGGTCGCATTTTTCTAAAAATGTATCCATTTCCTCTAGGTTTTCAAATTTCTTGGAGTACAACTCTTCATAGTACTCTGTTATTATCCTTTTTATTTCCATTGTTTTCTGTTGTGACAGCACCCATGTGGTTTATTATGTGTGTTGTTTGCATCTTCTGTTTTCTTTTGTTAGACTTAACAATGGTTTGTCAATTTTATTAATCTTTTCATAAAACCAGCTTTTTTGGGTCTTGCTTATAGCTCCAAAATGTCAGCAGCTTAACTATACAATACATCCCTTGCTTATAACACATACCTGATACTTAGTTACTCAAGGACAGTGCTCCACAGATTCCACCTTGTGATCCAGACTAGCAGAAGTTCCAAACCCTGGAAATACCTTACTTTCCAGCCACCACCCTAGGGGCACAGAATCCTGGAGGATCTCACATTGGCAATAAAAGGCTTTAGCCTAAAAATGAGACCAACCACATTTACTCACTGCCTTTTGACCAGAAGTATTCACATTGCCCTGTCTTAACTGCCAGGGGCAAGAAACCATAACTTTCTTATGTCCCTGGGAGAAAGTGAGGACTGGATGTGTATGAGCACTAGAAGGATCTACCACAGCATGTGTTTTGGACTGAGCTAGTGAATTCTATCTTCCCTTGATTTGCAGTATATGGCTAATGATGCAAAGAATCAAGAATGGTGGAGAATCACATTCCATGAAAAATACATCCTGTTTCCTGATCATGAACACCTCTTCATATGTTTGTTGGCTGCCCGGATCTCCTCCCTGGTGAAGTGTCTGTTCACATCCTGTGCCCATTTCTTGATTGGGTTATTTGTCTTGGTTTTGTAGATGTGTAGTATTTTCCTATATATTCTAGAGATGAGTCCCTTATCTTATATATCGTTGCCAAAGGTTTTTTTCCCAGTCTGTGGGTTCTCTTTTTACTCTCTTGGTGAAGTCTTTTGATGAACACAAGTTTTTAATTTTTAGTATGTCCCACTCGTCTATTTTGTCTATTTTTGTTTGTGTACTTTTCAAAATGTGTGGCAGCCTGTCTATGCCCTGGATTAGTGCCCTCACATTTGTCCCTATTGTTTCATTGATGATCTTCATAATTTTGGGATTCACATTCAGATCTTTGATCCATGATGAATTCATTTATGTGTATGGTGTGAGGTAAAGGTCTTGTTTCATTCTTTTACATATCGCTTTCCAGGTCTGCCAGCACCATTATTAATGTGCCATGCAATGTGCCTAGGCATTTAGTTGAAGATCATTTGGCTGTAGGTGATTGGGTTGATATCTGGATTCTCAGTTCTGTTCCATTGATCAATGTCTCTTTCATTGTACCAGTACCAGGCTGTTTTGACCACCGTAGCTGTGTAATGAAGTTTGAAATCGGGGAGTGAGAGACCTCCAACCTTGTTCTTCCTTTTCAGCAGTGCTTTGCTTATCCTGGATCTCTTTCCTTTCCATATAAAATTAGTAATTGTCCTTTCCATCTCTTTGAAGAATGTTGTTGGAATCTGGATTGGGATTGCACTGTATGTGTAAATTACTCTGGG
>NW_006408881.1:511710-513071 GCF_000296735.1 Chrysochloris asiatica
CTACTATAATTGTGGATTTATCTATTTCTTTCTTCAATTCCATTAAGGTTTGCTTCATGTATCTTGGTGCTCTTTCGTTGGAAGCGTATATATTTATTATGGTTATGTCGTCTTGTTCAATTGACCCTTTGATCATGAGATAGTGTTCTTCTTTGTCTCTTATGCTGGTTTTTAACTTAAAGTCTACTTTGTCAGAGACTAGTATAGCCAATCCTGCTTGTTTATTGTTGTAGTTGGCTTGGTAAATTTCTTTCCATCCTTTGACTCTCAGTCTGATTTTGTCTTTGTGTGTAAGGTGTGTCTCTTGCAAGCAGCATATTGATGGATCTTGTTTTTTATCCATTCTGCCACTCTTTGTCTCTTCACTGGTGCATTCAGTGCATTGACATTCAATGTAATTATCGATAGGTATGAGTTGATTACTGTCATTATATTACTTTTTTGGCAGTGTTGTTCGTTCTTTTGTTCTGCTTTCCTTCTTGTATTCAGTTTGTGTTTTTTGAGTTGATTCTGGTCGGTTTCTTCCTAGATTCTTTGTTCATTTGTTCTGTTTAGGAATTCGTTTTCATGATATGTTGTGGGGTGTTAACTTTCTTTGGGGTTACCTTGGAGTCTACTAGCTTTTGTCTGCATTTAGGATACTCCATTGCAACCTGTGAGTTACCTGGCATCTCTACCACCTGGGTTTCTGTTGTTGCGTTTGTCCCTTCTTTGACATTGATATGTTTATGTCCTTCAGTTGATCTCCCCGTTCTTTTGATTTTGTCATTGTAGTCTTGTTCTGTTCTGGACTCCGCTATCTATTGGCTGTGTTCCAGGTGGTGTTGCCATACTTGTCCATCTCTGTTTGTTGTTTGTTCTTGTTGGTTCTCTGTCCACAGAACTCCCTTTAAGATGTTTTGAAAGGCTCGGCGGATAGGCGGCTGCCGAGCGGCGAGTGGGGCGGGTGGCCAGGGCGGGGCAGAGACCATGGGGCAGCCGCTGCCGGGCTAGCGAGGTCCAGCCCCGCCGGGCCCGTGGGGATGGCGGGTTACGCGCGTCGCCCAGGCGTCACCCCGCTGACCTGAGCCCGGAGCTTGGTCATTCTGGACGATGATAAGCTTGAAGAGCTTGAAGAAGTGAATCCTTTCTCCTTTAAAGAGTTTCTGAAGACCAAGAACATCGGCCTGTCCAAAGAGGACCCACCCAGCAGTAGGATTTATGCCAAGGAGACAGCCAGACACTCCCTGGGACTTGACCACAACTCCCCAAGTGTCCAGACGGTGGGCTTCGGCCTGGAGTACCCACAGCCGTTCTTTGAGGACCCGACGGGGGCTGGTGACCTCGTGGATGAGGATGAGGATGAGGACGATGCCTGGACC
>NW_006408881.1:513470-515810 GCF_000296735.1 Chrysochloris asiatica
GGTGAGGACTCTGGAACGGAAATTGGAAGCAAAAATGGTCAAGGAGGAGCGTGACTACCGTGACCTGGAGTCTGTGGTCCAGCAGGTGGAGGAGAACCTTGAACTGATGATGAAATGGGCGGTGAAAGCAGAAACTCATGCCCTGAAGCTGAAACAAGAAGTCAGCTCTCTGCAGGCACAGGTCTCCAACTTCCAGCATGAGAACAAGGCCCTGCGGTGCGGCCAGGGCACCAGCCTGAGCGTGGTAAAGCAGAACACCGACGTGGCCTTGCAGAACCTCCGTGTCATCATGAGCAACGCACACGAATCTAGCAGCTGGTTTCTGGAGCGGAAACATTGAATCTTGTTGCTGAAATCCTGAAATCTATAGACAGAATTTCTGAAATTAAAGAGGAGCGGGAGGCAGACTCCTGAGCTCCACAGAGATGTCTCCAGCGCAAAGCTCGGCTTGCACCTGAGATCACAGCTTGCCTTATTTAGAAATGCGCTGTCTTGCCACATAGGACCCTCACCCGAAGTAAACATGTTTGTCACGCCACGCTCATTTCCTACCTGCAGCAGTGTTGTTGCCCGCACACAGTCAGGGCACGGGTGTGTGGGGGCTGCCACACGGCTTCTCCAGAGCCTACTGGGGAGCTGCGCTCTTTTCTAGACTCAAACACTCAATGGGAGGAATTCTTAGAAAAGCCAGTGGTTTTTCAAAACGACTCAATGTGAAAGCTGCCAGTGTGCAGTCATGTTCTTCATTCCCTGGAACACGAGCTGGGAGGAAGTCGGGTTAATACGCATCAACAGTACTAAGCGAGCCCCAATACAGACAGTGGGCTTGTACCGCGGTCCCTCGCAGCTTCCTCTGACCCAGCAGTCGCCCACAGCCTTGCAAGTGTCACTCCGGTGCCTGTGGCTCTGGACCCGGCCTGGGTGGCGAGCTGTGTAAACTACCTCATAGGCTTCCGTGTCTGACAAGCTTGTGAGCTGGAAGCATTGATACTTCATGTGACGAACAGGTTGCTTAGGAACCAGACTCAAGTCCAGAGCCTTCCAGGTGCCTTTCCAGCACTTTCTGACACAGGCAAGGGCCTCTTTGACTGTTTACCTAGAGATGCTACTTTCTAAAAATAAATGTATGTTTTTCTCTCTTGTTGGAATGGACAGCTCTCCTATTTAATAAACCCGACAGTTCATAAAAAAAAAAAAAAAAAAAAAAGATGTTTTGAAGTGCTAGGTTGGTTTTGATAAATTCCCTCAGATTCTGTTTATCCTGGAATGTTTTGATTGCACCATCATATTTGATTGATAGTTTTGCTGGATAGATGATTCTTGGTTGACAGTTTTTTTTCTTGCAGGGTTTTGTATATGTCTCCCTATTGCCTTTTTGCCTGCATGGTTTGTTCTGAATAGTCAGAGCTTAATCTTATTTGCTTGTCTTTATAGGTTATATTTCTCTTCTCCCTGGCTTCTTTTAGTATTCTTTCCTTGTCTTTGGTTTTGGAAAGCTTGATTATTATATGTCTTGGGACTTCCTTTTGGGATCTATCCTTCCTGGGGTATGCTGGGCTTCTTGAATGTTTATCTTCTCATCTTTCAGAATGTTAAGGAAGTTTTCTTCCAGAAGCTCTTCAACTATTTCCTCTGTGGACTTCTTTGATTCTTCTTGTTCCGGGTTGCCAATAATTCTTACATTGTTCCTCTTCATGTTATCCAGCATGAATCTTAGACTCTCTTCAGATTGTTTTATCATTTTAGCTGCTTACTATTCTATCTTGGCAGTATTGAGAGATTTGTCTTCCAGTTCTCTAGTTCTGGCTTCCATCTCTTCTAGTCTGCTCCTTTCCCCTTTCAGGCTATTGTCTATTTCTGATATCTTATTATTGATCACCTGGACATTTTTTGCAGGTTTTGAATTGTTTCCAACGCTGTGTCAATCCTATTCGATTGTTCCTGCAGTACTTTCCTTACTTCTACCTTATTTTCCTCAACTCCTTTTTGGAGTATTTGAATTTGTTTCCATATCATTCTTCTGAATTCCCTCTCAGGCATATCCAGAACCTGCTCCTCCTCCTCTATAAAGCTTTTGTCTGCCTCCAGCTCATTTGCATCTGCTAGTCTCTTCTGCTTTTGGATGTGTTTCAATAATGTTAATTGTTTCTTGTTGGGCATGATTATTCTTATTTTATTGTAATATTATTAATATGATCAGAAGATGGGCGTCCCTTACTGTCTGTAATATGTAGTAGTTGTGGTTAAGTCTTGTCTACGTAGTTGCCACGGCGGGCAGGACGATGGTCATGTGGGGTCCGTGGTGGTGGCATGGGGTCCAGCAGGTAGGACGGGGCTCAG
>NW_006408881.1:516167-518620 GCF_000296735.1 Chrysochloris asiatica
CCGATGGGCGGGGCGGGGGTCTCCAGGGGTTCGGAGGTCAGGGTGGGACTTGGATTACATGCGATCAGGCAGGAGGGAGGGGCTAGCAGTGGGTACCACTGGCAGGGCGGTGCTCATGCGTAGTCTGGCAAGCAGGGCCAGGCCCCCGGCATTTCTGGCGGGCTGGGTGGGGCTCTTGCCTGTTACGGCGGGTGGTTGGGGTCAGTGGGGTGCGGGCACACAGTCTGAGGGGTAGGGAACAGTCCCGTGGGTGTGCACGGGGTCCGGAGGTCGGGGTGGGGCTTGTGCGGCCCTGTGGGCTGGGCTGGGTGGGCACGATCAATCAGGCTGGGTGGGGCTAGCAGTGGGTCCTGAGGGCAGGGCGGTGCTCGTGCACTGTCCGGCAAGCAGGGTGGGGCCCATGGGGGGCGGAGCTCTGGCGGGCTGGGTGGGGCTCTCACCTGTTATGGCGGGTGGGCAGGGAATGGTGGATGCTCACGGTCCGGTGGGGTCAGGTTCCAGGACAGTAGGGGCGTGGGGATCGAGGGGGTAATGCGGCAGGTGAGCGTGGTTCAGTTGGGTGGGCTGAGATATTTTGTACATGTTAGCTATTTGAAAATCCCCTTTGGTCAACTATCTGTTCAAGTCCTTTGTACAATTTTTAAATTGGATGTTTGTCTTTTTCTTAAAGTTTTTAAGATTTTTTTTTAGGGTTTTGTGTGGGTTAATGTGCTGGACTGCATAGTTTGTTTGGACTTCAAGGTCGGTGGTTCATGCTCACCAGCTGCTCCTCAGAAGCCCTATACAGGGTTGCTATGGGTCAGAACCAACTCGATGGCACTTAACAACAACAGCAGGCTTATCAAATATATGGTTCCTAAAATTTTTCTCTCAAATTGTAGGTTGACTCTTCACTTTGTTGATTAAGTCCTTTGATAAAACAAAAGCATTTAATTTATAAGAGGTCTCTATTTCTCTTTTTTAGTTTGTGTTTTTTATTGTTATATCTGATAACTCACTTAATAATGGTATGTATGATAATGTGATACCTTATATAAAAACGAGGTCCCATAGTTGTCCCTATATTGTATTCTCAATTAATCACATCACTTGTATTCAGTAATTAACTTTTTACCACCACAGTTCTTCTTCTGGTCAAAGAAGCATTTTGTAACACCTGAAGTGAAAATCTAAGCAGATTTATTATCTGCTGTCATGTCTAGGGATTGGGTAAGGGATGGCTTCACAGGTTCTTCCCCTTGAAGCTTTGGGACATAACATATGATGGATAAGCTACAAAGGAATTAATGCAATCTAGATTTCTGTATAGAAATCTCAAATGTTCTTCCTAGTCCCACCACACATTTCATATTTGATTTATAGGATCTAATCTCAAAATGCAACTTAGCCCTTTTTTCTTTTCAAAGTACATTAAAAATTGAGGAGTCTTTTCTTTATTGTTAACTAAAAAATGAAAACATGGAATTTTTCCACAAACTTTTTGAAGTGCACTCGTGTGTGTGTGTGTGTGTGTGTGTATCCAAAATCATACCAAACCTGTTTCAATCAAGTCTATTCAGACTCACAACAATAGGACAGAGTAGAATCGACTGTAAGTCTTTACAGAAGCAAACAGCATCATCTTTCCCCCCAGAAGAGTAGGTGGGTTTGATACATGAATATATATACCAATCATCTGTTAGTTTTTCTTACTGTGGTGGGTTGTGTGTTTCTGTAAGGCTAGAAGCTATGCCACCAGTATTTTAAATACCAGCAGGTCACTCATGGTGGACAGGACTCAGTAGACCTTCCAAACTAAGACAGACTAAGAAGAGTCAGCTTACTTGAATATTTAGCCACTGAAAACCTTATGATTAGAAGTGGAACACTGTCAGATAGCACCAGAATATTGAATATTGAAACATGATGAGGAACATCAGAATATTGTCAGATATAGTGCCATAAAATAAGTCCCTAAGTTGGGAGGTATTCAAAATAAGACTAGAGAAGAGCTGATTCTTCAAAGTAGAGTTGACTGTGATAACACAAATGGTGTAAACTTTCAGGACCTTCGTTTGTTTATAGGGAAAAATTCAAAATGAGGAGGAACAACTGCAAACATCTAATATTCAGAACATGGAATGTACAAGGATGAATCTAGGAAAACTGGAAGTTGTGAAATTTGAAAGGGAACACAAAGATCAATCTCTTAGGTATTAATGAGCTGAAGTGTACTGGTATTAGCCATTTTGACTCTTGACAGTCATATGGTTTACTCTGCCAGGAGTGATCAATTGAAAAGAAATGACATCACATTCATAATAAAAAATAACATTTAAAGATCTCTCTTGAGAAAACAAACAAGATGGGTTGAAGTGCAGTAAGGAGTTCCGCCAGCAACAACACAGAATACCTTACCAAGCAGGCTCAGGGGATGGTCCCAGAACTCTGAACCACATATAAAGGAATATTTA
>NW_006408881.1:521544-523614 GCF_000296735.1 Chrysochloris asiatica
CTGGTGGCCAGGAGCAGACTTGCAGAATGTGCCCTTTGGAGATGTAAATTATTATATATGCCTGAGTGGTTTTTTTGTTTGTGTGTTTTTTAGAAAAGCTAAAGTGGATAGAGAGAAATACTTTTAACGGATAGTACATGGAGGGGATTATAATCAATGTAATGAAATAAGGTATATGATTTGTTGAATGTAAAACTGATGATATGCCCTATAAATTTTCATTCAATCCACAATAAAAACCTTTAAAAAAAAATCTATCTTGAAGTACAATGCTATCAGTGATAGGATAATATCCATATACCTACAAGGTAGACCACTTAATGTCACTTTTATTCAAATTTATGCACCAAGCACCAAAGTCAGTGATGAGGAAACTGAAGAAATCTACCAGCTACTTCAGTCTGAAATTGATCAAGTATGTAGTTAAAATGTGTTGATAATTACTGGTGATTGAAATTGAAAAAAAAGAGTATTCCACTTTTATACTGAAGAGTTTTCCACCATAATGGTTCAAATATATGTCCTTGATGATAGAAACAATGCTGGACTCACATGATAGAATTTTGCAAGACCAATGACTTCTTCATTGTAAATATCCTTAATAAACAACATAAAATATGACTATACACATGGACCTTGCCAGATGAAATACAAAGGAATCAAATTGATTATATCTGTGGAAAGAGACAGTAGAAAAGCTCAATAACATCAGCCAAAGCCAGGTCAGGAACAGACTGGAACAGACCATCAATTGCTCATACACAAGTTCAGGCTAAAGATAAAGAAAATTAAAACAAGTTCACAAAAGTCCAAATATGACATTGAACATATCCCACTTGAATTTAGAGATCATCTCAAGAACAGATTTGATGCATTAGACACTTATGATCAAAGATAAGAAGAGTTGTCAGATAACATCAAGAACTTGACACATCAAAAAATTTAAACAGAAAATTTCAAAGGACAGCTTGAGAAGACAAAGTCAAGTATTGTAATGAAATGTGCAAAGACCTGGAGTTAGAAATTCAAAAGGGAAGAACTTGCTCAGCATTTCTCAAACTGAGAACTGAAGAAAAAATTCAAACCTCAACTTTCAATATTGAAAGATTCTACGGGAAAAACCCACCACTCATCTTTCAGTTTGTCATACTGTGGTGGCTTGTGTGTTGCTGTGATTCTGTACACAATGCCACTGCTATTTTAAATACCAGCAGGATTATCCATGGTGAACAATTTCAATTGAGCTTCCAGATTAAGACAGACTAGGAGGAAAGACAGACAGGCTACTCTGGAATATTTAGTCACTGAAAACAAGAGAAAAAGCTGTAAACATCTATTAATAATCAGAACATTGAATGTACAAAGCATGAATCTAGGAAAATTGGAAATTGTCAAAAATTAAATGCAATGCATAAACAATGGAATGCATAAACAATGATATCAGTGAGGCATCAGTGAGCTGAAATGAACTGGTATTGGCCAGTTTGAATCTGACAATCACATGGTTTACTCTACAGGGAATAACAAGTTGAAGAGGAATGACACCGTATTCACCATCAAAACAAAACATGTCAAGCTCTGTCTTGAAGTACAATGCTATCTATGATAGGATAATATCCACATGCCTAAAAGGAAGACCAGTTAATACTGCTATTATTCAAATTAATGCACCAACAACTAAAGCCAGTGATGATGAACTGAAGAATTCTACCAACTTCTTCACTCTGAAATTGATCACACATGCAATCAAGATATATTGATGATTACTGGCAATTGGAATGCAAAAGTTGGAAACAAAGAGGAAGGATAACTAGTTGTAAAATACGGCCTTGGTGATAGTAATAATGCTGGAGATCACATGATAACATTTTACAAGACCAATGACTTCTCTATTGTAAATATCTTCTTTTTTTTTTTATTTTTTTTTTAAAGGTTTTTATTGTGGATTGAGTGAAAGTTTTCAGGGCACATCATCGATTTCACATTCAAACATTCATATACCTTGTTTCATTACATTGATTATAATCCCCTCCACATACCATCAGTTAACAGAGTTTCTCTCCATCCTCT
>NW_006408881.1:526764-543948 GCF_000296735.1 Chrysochloris asiatica
ATTTATTCCAAGGTATTTCATCCTTTGGGTGGCTATTGTAAATGGGATTGCTTTTCTAATGTCCTTTTCAACGCTGTCATTTTTGGTATAGAGGAATCCAAATGATTTTTGTATGTTAATCTTATACCCTGCCACTTTGCTAAATCTTCCGATGAGGTCTAGTACCTTTTTTACTGAATCTTTGGGGTTTTCTATATATAGGATCATATCATCTGCAAATAGGGAGAGCTTTACCTCCTGTTTGCCAATTTGGATGCCTTTAATTTCCCTATCTTGCCGTATACCTCTTGCTAAGACTTCCAGCACAATGTTGAATAGGAGTGGTGACAGAGGGCATCCTTGTCTGGTTCCTTTTCGCAGAGGAAAGGCTTTCAATTTCTCTCCATTGAGAGTAATATAGGCTGTTGGTTTTGTATATATGCTCTTCATTATGTTGAAGAATTTCCCTTCAATTCCTATTTTGTTGAGTGTTTTTATCAGGAATGGATGTTGGATTTTGTCAAATGCCTTTTCTGTATCAATCGATATGATCTTGTGGTTCTTTTCTTTTTTCTTATTTATATGGTGGATGACGTTGATTGTTTTCCTAATGTTGAACCATCCTTGCATCCCTGATGCAAATATCTTTTTTAAACAACATAAAAGATGACTAAACAGATGGATTTAGCAAGTTGAAGATACAGAAATCAAATTGACTACATCTGTGGAAAGACATGTTAGAAAAACTCCATATCATCAGCCAAAATCAGGCAGGGGCAGACTGTGGAACAGACCATAAATTTCTCATATGCAAGTTCAAACTGAAGCTGAAGAAAATGAAAACAAGTCCACAAAAGTCAAAGTATGATCTTGAACATATCCCACCTGAATTTAGAAATCATCTGAAGAACACATTTGATTCAGCATTAGACCCTAAAGAAATCATCTGAAGAACACATTTGATTCAGCATTAGGTCCTAAAGACCAGAGAGTTATGGGATGACATTAAGAACATCATATAGGAAGAAAGCAAAAGGTCATTAAGAAGATAAAAACCAAGGAAAAGATCAAAATGGATATCAGAAGAGACTCTGAAACTTGGTCTCCAGCATACAGATGCTAAAGCAAATGGAAGAAATGAGGAGGTAAAAGAACAGAACAGCAAATTAAAGGGACAGCTTGAGAAGACAGTAAAATATTATAACAAAATGTACAAAGACCTAAGGGAAGAACACGTTCATCATTTCTCAAGCTGAGTGCACCAAAGAAATTCTAGCCTCGACATGTAATAATGAAGGATTCTTTGGACAAAATATTGAGAGATGTGAAAAGCACCAAAAAGAGATGGAAGGAATATGCAGAGTCACTGTACCAAAAATAAAGAATCAATGTTCAACCATTTCAAGAGGTAGCATATTATCAAGAGCCAATGATATTGAATGAAAAAGCCCAAGGAGCATTGAAGGAATTGGCAAAGAACAAGGCTCCAGGAATACTAATTGAAATGTTTCAACAAACTAATGCAGCACTGGAGGCACTCAATCATCTGTGCCAAGAAATTTGGAGGACAGGTATCTGGCTAACTGATTGAAGAGATCCATATGTGTGCCCATTCCAAAGACAGGAGATCCAATGCAATGCAAAATCATTGGAAAATATAGTAAATATTGCAAACAAGTAAATTTTTGCTAAAGATAATTTAGAAATGGCTGCAACAGTATATTGACAGAGAACTTCCAAAGGCTCAAGCTAGATTCAGAAGAGGATGTAGAACTAGGGATATCATTGCTGACAATGGACCTTGGCTGATAGCAGAGAATACCAGAAAGGTGTTTACTTGTGCTTTATTGACTACACTAAGGCTTTCGATTATGTCGCTCATACAAGCTATGAACAACATTGCAGAGAATGAGTATTCCAAAACACTTAATTGTACTCATGAGGAACTTGGACATAGACCAAGAAGCAGTTGTTCAAACAGAACAAGGGAACACTGAATGGTTTAAAATTACGAAAGTTGTGTGTCAGGGTTATGATCTTTCACCATATTTATTCAATTTGTATGTTAAGCACATAATTTGAGAAGCTGATGATATGATGAACATGGCATCCAGATTGAAGGAAGACTTATCAACAACCTGAGATATGCAGATGATACGACCTTCCTTACGTGAAGAGAACAAAAAGTAGTTACCAAAGAAGATCAAAGACCACAGCCTTCGCTATGGGTCTCACCTCAAAACTGGACCAATAAATAACACTGTGATAAATGAAGATTGAAGTTGTCAAAGATTGTGTTTGGTTTGGATCTGCTATCAACACTTATAGAAGCAGCAGTCAAAAAATCAAACATATTGCATTTGTATCATTAAATTTTTTTTTTTTCTATTTCCCAGTCCTGGTGTGGCGCTTTGGGTTAATGTGCTGGATTACAAGTTCTGTTTGAACCACAAGCTCACCAGCCACTCCTTTGAAACTCTATACAGGATCGCTATGAGTCAGAACCAACTCAACAGCACTTAACAACATTACCCAGCAGCTTTTAAGCACAGTGTTGTTCAGTTTCCATGAATTTTATTTTATTTCCTTTGTCTTCCTATTGTTCATTTCTAATTTTATAGCATTGTGAACTGAGAAGATGCTTTGTAGTATTCTGGAGAATGTTCCATGTGCACTGGAAAAGAGTGTGTCTTGTGCTGTTGTTGGACTGATTGTGTTGTTCAGCTCTTCTTTGTCTTTATTGAGTTGTTTCTGGTTGTTCTGTCCTTTTTCAAAAGTGGTTTATTAAAATATTCCACTATTATTGTAGGATTACCTACTTATTCTTCAGTTCTATTAGGGTTTGATTTATGTATTTTGAGGCTCTTACACTGGGAGCATGGGTATTTATTATGGTTATGTCCTCTTCTTCAATTGACCCTTTAAACATCAGATAATGTTTTACTTTGTCTCTTAAGCTGGTTTTTGCCTAAAAGTTTATTTTATCAGAAATTAATGTCACTCTGCTCATTTTTTATTACAATTATCTATATATATCCTTTCCAATTTTTAATTTTTAAACTACTTTGTGTGTAAGGTGTGTCTCTTGTAGACAGCATATTGAAAGATCCTGTTTCTTGTCCATTCTGCTACTCTCTGTCTGTTGACTGGTGCATTTAATCTACTGATGTTCAGTGTAATCATCAAGTGATTGCAGTCATTTTGCTGTTTGTTATTTTTTGTTGTTGTTGTTCAATAATGCTGCTGGTTTCTTTGTTCTGCATGTTTTCCTGTGCTGAGTTCTCTTTTTTTGGTACTTTTTCTTGTCAACTTCTTCATAGTTTTAATGTTGATAAAATCTTCATGGGTTTGATGTGAAGGTGTATTAAGTTTCTTTGAGGTTACCCTGTACTTTATTTGTTCCTCATTTTAAAAGTCTATTTTATCTTGAAATATACCTGACTGCCTTACTCTTAATTATAATTTTCTCATTCTTCACTTTGTAGTTGTCCTGATCACAGGCTGACATCCCGGATTCCTTATTTTCAGTCTTGTAGTTTTATTTTTCTCTGGACAGTTCCATATTGACTTAATTCTGGGTAGTGTTGCCATGTATGTCAATCTCTGGTTGTTGTCTGATATTGTTGGTTCTCAGTCCAAAGAACTCCCATTAGTATATTTTGAAGAGTTGGCTTGGCTTTTACAGAGTCCTTTCATTTCTGTCCATCTGGAAATGTTCTAATTTTGCCATAATATTTGATGGACAGCTTTGATGGGCCTATAATTATTGCTTGGCAGTTGTTTTGTTGTTGTTTTTTTTCTTTCAGAGTTTAATGTATATCTCCCTATTGCCTTTTTGCCTGCAGGTTTCTGCTAAGAAATCATAATCTTACTGCTTTTCTTTTGTAGGTAACATTTCATTTTCTCTGAGCTGATTTCAGGATTCTTTCCTTGTTTTTGATTTTGGAGAGTTTGATTGTAATATGTCTTGGTGATTTTCTTTTGGGATCTTCCTATTTGGGGTTTGTTCAACTTCTTCAATGGTTATCTTCTCATCTTTCTTGATGTTAGGGAAATATTTTTCCAGCAGCTCTTTGACTATCTTTTCTGTGGTTTTCTTTGTCTCTTCTTGTTCTGGATTTCCAGTCTCTTCTTCTTCTGGATTTCCAAAATCTGTAGGTTATTCCTTTTCATGTTGTCACACATGAATCTTTTGCTTTCTTTAGATTATTTCATTCTTTTTTTGCGACTGTTCTTCTAGCTTGCTATTATTGAGAGATTTATCTTCAAGCTCATTAATTCTGGTTTCCATTTATTGAATTCTACTCCTTTGCCCTTTCAATGTATTGTCCATTACTGATATCTTGGCATCAGAAATCCAAAACATCTACATTTCTGTTTGCAGGTTTTTTTGTTCCCAATGCTATATGTATTTTGTTTCATTGTTCCTGTAACACTTTTATGATTTCTTCCTTGGTTTCCTCAACTTTTCTATGAAACATTTGGATGTACCTCAATATCATTCTCCTGAATTCTTTTTCAGGTAATTCCAGTGTCTCTGCTTCCTCAAAAAGCATTTTCTACCACTACTGTAAAGGACTTAGAAAAAGAAATTATACTGAAAGGGGGCAGGGGGAGGTCAATGTTGGGGGTTGGGAAGGTGGTAAAGGCGGGGGAGGGTGGATCGCAGGATGGGGATTGGCCACAGGAGAGCTTGGGTGCGAAGGAGGGGGGCAGTATACAGGGAGGGAGAGGGAAAGGGGAAAATGGGGCAGCTGGGAGAACAATTGGGCATGAGTGCAAGGGCTAAAGTGGACAGAGATAAAGCAAGATTATATACACAACCTTGGAACAGCAGGGCTCTGAGACACAGGGATTGAGTCATAACTGGAATGGGAGGGAATCCTGTTAAGATGCTGGAATTTTTTTTTATTATGCGATTAACCAAGGGGCAAGAGTTTTAGTCTGTGTTACAGGTCAAAAACTCTCCAGTATGGATTCCAGCCTGACTAATTTGACCCTATAGTGAGAGGACAGCCACTTCTCCCTCTTCAGAGCAACCCTGCCTGAGGGAGCCAGCATTCACCGAGGACCCATCTGAAAGAGTGACAGCATCTGCATCTCCATTGAGGCCCCTCCGGCAAGAGCACCAAGGAGCCAGCCAGCTATTTCCACATCAGAGAAGACTTTAAGAATTGTTGAATCCTTAGAGAACTGGTTAAACTCCAGAGACTTTCTGCTGCTTTGCCTTTCGGGCGGGGGGAATGGGGAGTTAATAGATGTTACTGACTTTGCAATCGTTCATCAACCATCGTAGGTTTTATTGCCTGTTAATGTTTTCAGAAGCTAGGCAATCATTGCAGTGCCTGCCCTTAAATGTGCCACGTGTCTTTGCTCTCATGTCAAGAATCACTGCACCAATAGGAATTGTTACCTTTTTTGCCCTGCCCACCATGTAAATCAACTGTCTAGGGATATTAGTCTCGCTCATACGATCCAAGAGTAAATAAAGGCTTACAAAACAGACTAACTGCTTTAGAGAAAGGAAGATTGCTCAAGGGAAATAAGATTCAATATATCCAGTTTACACTCCCAACTAAGGTTGTTCACAATATAAGTAGATTTGTGTTATTTTTTCAGTAATCCAGAACTTGATTGGAACTTAATTCAACAGCATTTTAGGAGGTTGAGGAACAATATCCACTTGTCTGTGGATATTCATCAGCTATATGCTCAAATTTCTGATATAAGTAATTCTCAAGTTGAGAACTGAGTGGCTACTAATTTGCTACCCCTGCTAGAGATTAAGATCCCCTAAGAACTTGATTGAACCACAGCATAGTGATCCTGCTTGGTCACCTTAGAGCAGGTGGTGGTCTGGCAACATCTTGCGTATGGGGTCCCCAGCCGGTCTCCTTCCTCCCTGCCTTCTTCGGATGGTGGCTGTTTATGCTGGATGTGTGGCCAGAGATGGACAAGGATCACGTGGAACCTCAGCAACCTAAGACAGAGCCATTGCCATGCTGCAATGAGTTTCGATGACAAGTAAGACGGAGGAATTCGCACTGACTGCCTAAGACAGGCAGCGTCCCTTAAACAAATAATAAATAAGGGGTAAACTGATGCAGACTGTGCAGACCCAGTCAGGAGTTCAAGGCCCTGTGGGCCCAAGCGTTGCTGACCGTCCAAACCATAGGCTCTCAGGATCAGACTTTAACCACATAGCAGACATAGCAAACTGTCCCTCATCTGATTATTCAGTTATGCTTGTTAGTAATCGCATACATGAGCCCTGGATATCCACAGATAAATGTAAAAACCTTCCCTAAAAGCCGAGACTGTAAATTCCAAAAAGGCAAAGTTCCCCTCCCCCCCCCCATTAAAAGCTAAAGAGGATAGAGAGAAACACTGTTAACTGATGATGTATGGAGGGGATTATAATCAATGTAATGAAACAAGTCATATGAATGGTTGAATGTGAAACTGATGATGTGCCCTGTAAACTTTCACTCAATCCACAATAAAAACCTTAAAAAAAAAAAAAAAAAAAAAAAAGAAGCATTTTCTAGCTATTGGTGGCTTGTTTGCGCTACTCTGTCTAATTTCTTCATGTGGACATAAATTTTCTGCTGCTTTCATGGCACCGTATTGTTGTTGTATTTATATTAAGTTGATGAATGTATGTTGGTGTATCCTTAGGCAATCACCTCTTGGTGGGTGTGATCAGGAGATGAGTTTCTTTGTTCACTGTTTGTACAGTTCAATTCAAAGTGGATTTGGCAGTTGCTGGTTGTAGTCACTACTCTGATGTATAGCAGCTTGTGTTGGCTCTTGCCCAATTGGTGAGGTTATAGAATGTAAGAATGTGCCTTGGTTGTATGGCTGCAATTGCTGTCTCCTATTGGGGTGAGGCAAGAAGAGAAAACACTCCCACAAGATAGAAGGAGGACAAATAAACAAAACTAAAAATGAAAATTAGAGAAAACAATATAAAAACAATAAAACTGGGAAAATAATAAAACAAAAATAAATAAATAAAAAACAGTCAACAACAGCAAGAAATGACAAGTAATTCTTTAGCAACATCTAATAAACTACCAGCTGTTCCATGGGAGAAAGATGAAGCTTTCTGCACCCATAAAGATTTACAGCCTTGGAAACCTGTACAGGGTTGCTATGAGTTGGAACTGACTCCATGGCACATAACAACAACAACAATAGACTCTTGGAGTCCTGATGTACTTCTGTAGATAAATGTGCTGGACTGCAGAATCAGTTTGAACCATAAGATTGGAAGTTCAAACTCACCTTTCGCTCCTTAGAAGCCCTATATAGGGTCACTATGGGCCGGAACCAACATGACAGCACTTAACAACAACAATGGACTCTTACCTTCACACCTACCTGATAAATTTCAAGATGATCCCACTGTGCTTTTACTAGGCTTTTACTTTTTGTTTCCTGTTTGTTTGTTTTTTACTCCCCTCAAGTCCATTCAACTGCTTCTCCTACTGAAAGGTAGCCCAGGGCTGGCCAGGACCAATTTAGGGCAGAGTCTCCTGGTGCAAGCTCTTTCTGTTGTCTCTACTCCCTTCAATTATGCATCCAGCCATGGAGTCTTCACAGGACCTTCCCTGTTGGGGTCTACCCATACCTGTACAGGGTCACCAGAGAGGAAATAAGCAGAAAGAGGAGAAAAAAATCAAATCTTTGTCTGTGCGACTCAGGTAGGCTTCTGCAATAGGAATGATTTCTTGTCTCTCAGTCCATTCACACCCATTCAAAATGGCTGTGGCGGGTGACGTTGGCCAACATATTACATTAGGCAAATCTGGTGCACAAGACCTCTTTAAGGTGTTTAAGAGCAATGATGTCAGTTTGAAGACTAAAGTGAGCCTGATCCAAGATACAGTATTTTCTGTAGTCTTATACGAATGTGAAAGTTGGAAAATGAATAGGGAAGACAATAAAAAGAATTCATGCATTTGAGTTATGGTGCTAGAGAAGAATGTTAAAACTACTATGGACTGCAAGAAGAACGAAAAAATCTGTGCTGGAAGAATTATAGCCAGAATGTTCAATGGAAACAGGATGACATGACTTTGTGTGCCATACATCAGACACAATATCAGGAGGGACCAATTCCTGGAGAATGGCATTATACTTAGTAAAGTGGAAGGTCAGTAAAAAAGAGGAAGACCTCCAATTAGACCAGTTGATACAGTGGCAGCAGAAATGAGCTCAAGTGTAACAATTACAAGGATGGTGCATGACCAAGCTGTGTTTCATTATATTGTGTATAAGGTTGCTATTAGTCAGACCTGACTCAATGACACCTAATAATAGCCACTCTATGTAAGACCTGGGAGTCTGTGGTAACATTTATAATGAGCTAGCCAGGTAGCAAAGTCACATCTTTACTGTTTAACACTATAAAGAAGTCTTGTACAGAAGATTTGCCCAAATCTTGACTACTGTTTCCATGGACTTTGACTGTACATTCAAGGAAAATTAAACTCTGGATGATTTCAATATTTTCTCCATATATGTTGCTTATTAGTCTAGTTGTGTGGATTTTTGTTTTCTTTATGTTGAGGTATAATCCATACTGAAGGCTGTAGTCTTTGACCTTCATCAGTAAGTGCTTCAAGTCCTTTTCAGTTTCAGTAGGCAAAGCTGTATTATCCGCATACCGTCATTGTCATCGTCAAGAGCATCTAGTTGGTTCTGACTCATAGCAAGCCTGTATAGTGTTTCCATGAAGTAGCTGGTGGTTTTGAACTGCCAACCTTGTGGTTAGCAGTACAATGCTCATCTTACAGTGCCACACCAAGATTCTAATGTGCATATCAAAGATTGTTAATATATCTTCCTACAGTCTTGATGCCACAGTCTCCTTTATATAGTTAAACTTCTCAGATTTGCTCAGCAAACAGATTGATTAAATATGATAAAAAGATACAAGCATAAAGCACAATTTTATTGAATTTAAACCAGGCTATATCCTCTTGTTCTTCTTAAATGACTGCCTCTTGATCCATGTACAGGTTCTGCATGAGTACAATGAAATGTTTGGAATTTTCACTCTCCCCAATGTGATTCATAATTAGTTATTATCTACAAAGTCCAATGCCTGTGTATAGTCAATAAAACACAAGTAAATGTCTTCTTGGTGTTCTCTGCTTTCAGTCAAGATCATTATAATATTTTACTTCTCCAGAACCTTTCATTCTTTTACTTCATTATTTCTTCCACTCACTTTAGTTAGTTTATATTCAAGTTTCAGAATCACTTTTAACACTCATTTTCATCTTTTCTTTATCGCTTTTATTTTTAATGCCTTTTGCTTTCTTCATGTATGTTGTCATCCACAACTGGTTTTCAGTCAGTACTGTTCAATGCATCAAATCTGTTCTTGAAATGGTCTCCAACTATAAATGAGCTATATTCAGGTCATACCTTGACTCTCATAGACTTGTTTTAACTTTCTTCAGCCTCAGCTTGAACTTGCATATGAACAACTGATGATCTTTTCCATAACATACCCTTGGTCTTTTTCTGACTGATGTTACTGAACTTCTCCATTGTCTTTTCCACAGATGTAGTTGATTTGTTTCCTATATTCCAACCAACAAGGTTAATGTATATAGTCATTGTTTATGGGGTTTTGTGTTTTAAAGATTTTATTGTGTATTGAGTGATAGTTTACATGGGAGAGCATCAGCTTTACATTCATCCTATCGTATTTCATTTCATTGCAATAATTACATTCTCCACCATGCATCATCATTCAACAGTATTTGCTGCCAATCCCTCTGATTTTTTGTTTTTGTTTTATGTACACTGAAGCACTCAGGAATATATAACCATTCAAACGACCAAAGGATACACCCTGCACACCAGCCCCCTGGCCGCCAGCATATAGTCCCTCTCCCTCCTTGAGTCTAGAGTTCCTAGCCTCCATCTCTGGCATCGCTGATTCTCTGGATAGGGTCCCACACTCTGCTCTTCTCCCTTGATGGTCCCAGGGTCCTCCACTCCTGAACTGAAAAATCAACCACTCCCCCCCCTTTTGTTACAAAATGTCTACTTTTACATTTTCAACATTCACAGTCAGTTCTGATAGCAATTATTCATTATTGAACCTCAAGAATCTTATCCCTGTCTCCTTTCACCAGTCCCATCCAGACAGATTGGAAACCACTCAGTGGAGATTCTACCTTCCCCTGCACCCTCTGAAACTAAGCTCCCTCTTGAAAACTTGTAAGCCAGTCACTTTGTGCCTTTGTAGTGCCCTCCCCTTCCCCCACCATTTTGTTAGCTAAGTTGCCCATCCCTGTCAACCCTGTGTGCAGAGGGGGTGGGACTGATCCTTGTAAAGATTTGGTCCCTCTTTTAAGCTACTACATCCATAAGTATAGGTCAAATTTGTCCAATTTTAGCTGATTACACTTTTTTTCCCTCTTCTTTCTTCCTCCCTTTGAGTTCTGATCATCCAGCCATTGAAGCTAGGCCAAACGGGTACTATCTTCAAGTGTAAGTGTTCTTGTGCATGCGTCTTCCCTCACTTCATATCAGCTGGACACTTCACTCTCCACTCTAGTCCTCTGTGACTATGTCCCTTTCCATGGGTTCAGGAGTCCCCAGGTCTTGCTATACTGCAGGCCAACCAGGTCACAATCCAGGTTGACAGGAGTCTATTGAAAGTTGCTTATGTATTTTCAAAAGGTTGTTTGAAATGAATAAATCATTGGTCCTGGCTAAGTAAATATTAGAAATTGTTGTTGAAGTAACTTGAAAATGTTTAACATTATGTCTATCTTACAACAGGGTCTGAGTGAATATAACTATTATTACTTGGCATGTCAATATATGTTTATAATCTTGATTTCACAGGAATTTAGTAGTAAAACCTTGTTGTTAAATGCCATTGAGTTGGCTCTGATTCATAGTGACTCTGCATAAAGTTTCCAAGGAGCAATAGATGGGTTTGAACCACTAACCTTGTGATTACTAGTCCAGTGATTATCCTACAGCACTAACCTTACCTCCTACAGTTAACAGTACAGCCAAGAGTTATCTTAATCTGCACAGATAAAATTTTCCTGAAATGTGAAGAGTGAATTGTAGGCAGAATAGGCCAGGTTTGAGTATTACTGGAAGTTAGTAGAAAAGAATAGCTTCCACAAAACATAAAACTATCATCAGCTTAAGTTTAAAGGTCACTCTGGATGGCAGTATTTGGCACTGCTGGGTTGGCACAGTCATTATAGGCAATAATCTTAATATAAGAACATGAGAGATAGAATGGCAACTGACTTTTTTAAGTTAAATTGTAAACAGTGTCTCTAAGAAAGCTAACTTTTTAGAGCAACATTCAGTGTTTTAGTCAAAAAAACACTTACAAGGAGAACAAACAAGATGGCAGATTGAGTAGAAGTGCAGTGAGGAACTCCATCAGCAACAATACAGAATACTGGGCCAAGCAGGCTCAGGGGATGGTCCCAGAACTCTGAACCACATATAATGGAATATTTAGAAAGTTGGAAGGTTTACAGCCAGTGGAATTTGTAGCAGAAGCAAGAAATTCAGAGCTTTCTAATTCAAGGCGCTCAGCTGAAACCTGAGTGGCCATCTTGGGTAAAATCAAATGGGGGAAGGATCAGAGCAGCCACAGATGCCAGACAGAACTGCAGAGATAAAGGTGTGGAGATTATTTTATTTTATTTTATTTTGTATCTGTTCATCGGTCTATCGCTGTCTGCACACCTCCAGTGTGGTGACTAGAAAGGGTGGCTGAGCAAATGGACACCCACCTCTTCACCCCAGAGGGTTCTATTATGCATGCACACAGGTCTCCTCAAAATTTAAAGGGACATTTTCCACTTAAACCAAACAGCAGCATAAAACAGTCATAGCTAGCCCTGAACTATTTATCACTAGGAAAAAGGCCTGAACAGGGTTGTGGAGTGGGACAGGCAAATTAAAAAGGAAACAGGCCAAAAACTAAATCCCGAGTTATGTCACAATGACCAATAGTGGCATCTTGCAATTTCACAGAAAGAAGAGTGAAAAGGGAAACACATCTCCTGATCACATCTACCCTGAGGCAATCAGAAAGCATAAAAAAATACCAAAATACACACCCATCTAAGTATTAAGTCCACAGATAACTACTGAATATGCCCCAAAAGCCAGAAATGGATGACTATATCAGCATATGTCCAAAAATGAGATAAAGTGACTGAGACAAATGATCTGGAGGTAGACCTACACTCCATACTGGAAGGAGGGGAGGCTTTGGAAATGCCTGAGAAGGAATTCAGAAAAATAATAAAATGTACCAAAACACTTTAAAATGGAGTTGAGAAAAATAAGGAAGCAGTCAGGAAAACACTACAGAAACAATCAAATAAGATAGATACAACATTGGAAACAATTCAAAACCTACAGAAAGAGGTCCAAGTGATTAATAATAGAATATCAGAAATGGACAGTACACAGAAAGGACAAAGGAGTAGAATTGAAGAGATGGAAGCTGGAACTAGTAAGCTGGAAGATGAATCTCTCAATACTACTAAGATAGAAGAAGAAGCAGAAAAAAAGGATTAAAAAATCTGAAGACGGTCTAAGATTCATGCTGGATAACATGAAGAGGAATAACTTAAGAATTATTGGCATTCCAGAGCAGAAGAATCACACAAGTCCACAGAGAACATAGTTGAAGAGCTGCTAGAAGAAAATTTCACTAACAACCTGAAAAGTGAAAAGATAAGTATTCAAGAAGCTCAATGAATCCCAGGAAGGATAGACCCTAGAAGAAAATCACGAAGATATATAATAATCAAGCTCTCCAAATTCAAAGATAAGGACAGAGCTAGGGAAAAGAGAAGTGTAACATACAAAGGCAAGCAAATCAGATTAAGCTCAGATCTCTCAACAGAAACCATGCAGCAAGAAGGCAATAGGGATATATATATAAAACCTTGAAAGAAAAAAAAAACTGCCAACCAAGAATCCTCTACCCAGAAAAGCTGTCAATCAAATGTGATGGTGTGATCAAAACATTCCAGGATAAGGATAATCCAGCTAAGGGATTTTGCCAAAGCCAACCCTGCTATGAAGAACATCCTAAAGGGAGTTCTGTGGACTGAGAACCAACAAGAACACACAATAACCAAAGATTGATGTAAGTGGCAGTGTCACCCAGAACTCAAACGATAAATGGAAGAGTCGAGAATGGAACAAAACTGTAAGAACAAATTCAGAGGATCTGGGAGGTCAGTCTATGATCAAAACAATTACAATGTGAAAAAAGGTAAACAGAGAGGAACAGAGATTCAGGTGGTGAGAAGGTCAGGTAGACTACAGGATAAAACAGACTGTCTTAAATGGAGGGAAAAGTTAATAGAATATAAGGTAACAACAATGGTAGGTATGGGGTAAAGGGTTAGGGGGAGGGGAAGGGAGGTGATGGTAGAGCACAGGCTAAGGGCAGATACATCATGGTTTGGGTGTGGAGGACAATACAAGAAGAGGGAGGAGGTGGAAGAACAAGGTAAATAAGAGAACACTGAGACAGGTTTGCATGGGTTAAGTGGAACAGAGGTAAATAGTGATGCATGCTCAAACTTGGAACCACAGGGCTCTGTGATACAGGGATCTAGGTATAGTTTGAAGATGAATCACTGTCTTATGAATATTGGTTTACCTTGTCTACTGTAAAATAGACACTTGAGTGGGATAAAAAGGATTGTTGGGGAACATGATTACAGAAAACTTGTAAGCCCGTTTCAGCCTGTAACTTATTGAAATACTTAAAAGGGGTTCTAGAACTTGCCTAGTGAAATAGGCCTCAGCAGAGTATAGGATCTTAGATGGAATCCTGAGTCCCATCCAGAACCTTCTGAGGTGGGACATTCCTCTAGCAAGGACAAGCAAACCATCCTGGAACAGCTAGAGTAACAGAAGATATATTTTCAAAGAAAGATAATCAGGAAAAACCCAAAAGAAATATCAGCATGACTGGCTACTACAAGAATAAGTATGCTGTTCACCAGGAAGCTATGAAGGCAAGCAATCAAGTTTCTTCAGGACAAACTCCACTTCTAAGACTGAAACTCAAAGAGAACACATGAACAGGCATGTAAGCTTCAGGTGACCACATTGGTCTACTGGTGAGTGAAAGAGGAGGAAAGACAGCAATGAAGAAATGGGCTGAGTTCAACCTCAGTCTATTGACTCCCGTTGACCTGGAGATGAGAGAGAGAAGAGGAAGTGCTGGTTGGTTCAAAGTGTAGTGAGACCTGAGAACACTTAAGCCCATAGACAAAGACATAGCCACACAGGGCTAGAGATGCATCCAGCTGATAAGAAGTGAGGGGAGATGCACAAGAACACCCAAAAGTGCTGACAGTACCCATTTGATCTAGCCCCGATGGCTTGATAGTCAGAACTCGACTAGAGGAAGTATCAATGCTATCCCCTTTGTACACAGGGTAGATAGGGATGGGCAACTTAGATACTGGCTACCTAAAATGAAGGGGCGATAAAGGCATGAAGTGACTGGCTTTCAAAGTTTCAAGAGGGAGTATAGTTTAAGGGGAGTGGGGGGGGAAGTCTTCACTGAATAGTTTTCAATCTTGTCTAGATGGGTCTGATGAAGAGATGAGGATAAGATTCATATGATTCAATAGTGCGTAATTGTTATCATGATTAATTGTGACTGTTGCTATTGTAAAGGTAGAAATTTTGTAACAAAAACAGGGGAGTGGTTAATCTTACAGTCCAGAAACGGAGGACCCCAGGACCATCAAGGGAGAAGAGCACAGGCAGAATACAGGACCTTATCCAGAGAAGAAGCGACACCAGAGATGGAGGCAGAGATGGAGTCATGGAGAGGGGGAGTGGCTGAGGACTCTAGTTTCAGGTGAAGAGAGGGACTAAGAGCTGGTGGCCAGGAGGCAGACTTGCAGAATGTGCTATTTAGAGGTGTAAATTACTATATATGGCTGAGTGGGGTTTTTTGTGTGTGTTATTTTTAAAGCTAAAATAAATAGAAATATTGTTAACTGATGGTACATGGAGAGGATTATAATCATTGTAATGAAACAAGGTGTATGATTTGTTGAATGTAAAACAGACAATATGCCCTGTAAACTTTCACTCAAGCCACAATAAAAACCTTTAAAAAAAAAAAAAAAAAGAGAGATGTAGATAAGATTTTTATGATTCAATAGTGAGTAAATGTTATCATGACTAATTGCAAATGTCACAATTGTAAAGGTAGAAGTATGTAACAAAAATGGGGGAGCAGTTAATCTTACAGTTCAGAAACAGAGGACCCTAGGACCACGAAGGGAAAAGAGCACAAACAGAATGCGGGCCCTTATCCAAAGAAGCAGAAACACCAGCAATGGAGACAGAGATTGGGACATGGAGAGAGGGAGTGGCTGAGGACTCGAGATTCATGGGAAGTGAAGGACTAAGAGACAGTGGCCATGAGGCCGACTTGCAGAATGTGCCTTTTCGTGGTGTAAATTATTATATATGCCTGAGTGTTTAAAATAAAAAAAAGAGATGTAAAGTGAATAGAGAGAAATACTGTTAACTAATGGTACATGGAGGGGATTGTAATCATTGTGATGAAATAAGTTGCATGATTTGTTGTATGTAAAAGTGATGATCTGCTCTGTAAACTTTCACTCAATCCACAATAAAAACTTGAAGAAAATAATAATAATAATTCCACACACTGTTTGACAAATGCTAGTAAATAGTGAATATGTGGGAAAGAAAAACAAAACAAAGAAACACTTAGACGTTAATGGCCATTGAGATATCTGTGTTTTGGGCTGCTTGCTAGTTATACCTATGTGGCGTGACCTGTCATCTTGACTGTCACAGTCTGAACATGTTTTTCACCACATCATAGACATGGTGAAACCCATATGAAACTGTTCACTATAGATCAGTATGTAAGCATAAGTAAACCCATGCTTATCTTGCTTATTAAGTAATCTAATCTGCCCTGGCTAGTGAATGTGTATTGTCTGCACAAAACTGCCAGGTGCCTTAAATATGTGATCTTTTAATCTTCATGATTCTAAGACGTAAATACATCCCATGAAAGGGTATGTTTAAGTCCAAACTGGTTCAAATTCACCAGCCACTTCTCAGAAACCTAAGAAATGGTCTCTATGAGCCACTATGACTCAACAGCACTTTAACAATAACAAATAACAAACCTTTGAATGTGCTTTGTTTACAAATAGTTTTTCTTTGCATATATTATCAGTTAAGGAGTCCTGGTAAGGGCCTGCAATGTTGGCAGTTCAAACCCACCAGTTGCTCCTTGGAAATCCGATACAGAGTCAGAACTGACTCACTAACATACACAAACAACATTATCAGTTAAGGTAATGAGGTCATACCATAGTAGTCCTAACCTTAATCCATAGTAATTCTAAACTAATACTTTATGAATTGTGTCTTATCATAGAGAAGACGAGAGCTAAGCACAGGAAGAAGACCGATACCATGTAAGAACAGATACAAAACAAATGCTTTGAAAGGGATAACATTAGAAGTTTCTGGATAGAGTATAGAACAAAGCTCAAAATTATTAAAAAAAAAAAAAAAAGAAGAAGAAGAAGAAGAAGAAGAAAGAAAGAAAGAAACAGACTTACTGGTGGAATGGAGACTATGGAAACCTGAGACTATGGTTCTTAGCCACACTTCAGGTCTGGAAATGAATTCACCATTGTGGCTCAATTTTCAGCCAAATGATAGGCAGTTCTACTAGGGAAGCAATAATACTAATGTGGTACATACATTTTAGAACAATCAAGCATTTGACATCAAAAGTGCAGCATTTGCCTAAGAGTCAAGTTCAGAAGAGTTGGGAAAGAGGTAGGAATGAAGGCGGTAAACACAGGGAGGAAGTGGGATAAGTGATATTTCATTGTGGGGATTACAATCAATGAGAAGAAACAAAATATCTATGAATTTTTAAATGAAAAACTGATTTGTTCTGTGAAATTTCACCCAATTCACAATAAGAATTTTTTTTTTGCAAGTTCATTGGTACTTTATTTATTTATTTATTTTTAATTAAATGTTTTTATTTTGCATTGAGTGAAAGTTTACAGGGCACATCATCAGCTTCACATTCAACCATTCATATAGCTTGTTTCATTACATTGATTATTATCCCCACCATATATC
>NW_006408881.1:548731-567765 GCF_000296735.1 Chrysochloris asiatica
TTTGTAAATTTATGGAGACTTGTTTTGTGGCCTAAAACATGATCTATTCTGGAGAATGTTCCATGTGCACTTGAAAAGAATGTGTATTGTGTAGTTGTTGGGTTGACAATAAGAAATTTTTAAATCACAACACTCTAGGTGTTACATGCAGATTCCATCAATTACTTCAAGATTGTGGACTCCAACAGATAGACCACCTTATGAACATGTGCACTGCTTGCCTTACAGACTCATGAAAATTAACAACCTTCAACTTCCCTACCCCTCATAGAACTAGCCAATCACAAGACCTTTTTTTTCCCCAACAGATGTGCTTGAATCTCATTTGACATTTTGTGGTCATGCTTTTTGTCTTGTTTTGTGTGTGTGTGTGTTTCAGATCTTTTTATTCCTTCAAATTTTTCTTTATTAGGAGTGACTGAAATAAAAAATATAATTGAGTCCCATCATCATCATCATCATCATCATCATCATCAGTATCATCATGGAAATGGCTTTAAGAGAAAAGTGGTCAGATGAATATTATTGCTTCCCATTTTCAACCAGTAGATAGTTGCCATGGATACAGACAGCCAACAGTCTGTCAAGAATGCTCAAGATGTGTTCTATAATACAACATACCCATTCACAGGGGAAAACAAACTAGGAAAGAACTTATGTGTGCTTCTTGATTTCTTCATACAAGATAAGCACAAAAGCGCCACCCATGCCTCTGAGCACATTGGACCATGCGCCCTTGAAAAAGGCTTTCCCTCCTTCATCACGCACAATCTTCCTCCAGCAGTCAAGGGTGCCTGTGCACATGATATCAGTTCCTTTGTGCCCTGACTGCATCATCATGCAACGACGAACAGTGTCGAATGGGTAGGAAGTGAACTCGGCTATAGCCCTGATGGATTGAGCGATCATCCAGCTGACCAAGATGTGAGTATTCTTGGAATCTGGAAGCATTCTCTTTGCAGTATCATAGATACTGAAGCAGGCAGCCCGGTAGATGATAATGCCTTGCACATACATATTAAAGCCTTGGTACAGACCTTTTATCCCATCAGACTTGGAGATCTTAACCAGGCAGTCACCAAGGCCTTTAAACTCTCTTTTGGCACCAGCTTTCCCCACATCAGCTGCTAGATGGGTACCGGCAAAATCAAGAGGGTACACCCCAGCAGCACCACCGGATGCCAGATTCCTATCAAAGTAGTGCCAAAACTGGGTCCTCATGTCCACACCACCCAGGAAGATCTGCTTGTATTTATCTCCGAAGGCAAAGTTGAGAGCTTGGGTGGGGAAGTATCTGATGACAGTGGCCAGGTTACCACGCCAGAAGGACAGGACTCCCTGCTCCTTGGGGATCCGAATCACACAATTGATAATGCCCTTGTACTACTTTCTGCGGTGATTTGCTTGCTGGCATACTGCACCTGCAGCAGCAGCTTGACCCGTTCCATGGGTGCTACCCCGGTCTTGGAGATAGCTGCGGCCACTCCACCTGCAAGGAAGTCTTTGGCTAAGGACACAGCGGCATCTGTCATGTTGAAAGAGGAGGAAGAGGCGGCGGGCTGCAGCAAAAATGGAACCGGAACCGGCTTTGATTCTGGGGTTCTCTGGTCATGCTTTTTTATCTGTTTATCAAATATAAGTATTGCCCTATGTAGATAAACCAGCATTTATTGGATTAAGTGTGTCCAGTACTGGGTGACTACAGAAATTAATTCAACACTTGTATCAAAGCTCTGCTTTTTTAGAGGACTTCAATGGAGCTGATTTTTCCTATTCCTCCCTTTTGTCTATACTCTCACTGGATATTTTTCTATTTTCTATACATTTAGACAGCTACAATTGGTTGACTCCCTGCCGTTTGCTTCTAAGTAAAAGGAGCAAACCTAGGAATGTTAGCTTTCACTGCACTTGTCATATTCATATTTTTCAATCTCCCACTCCAATAGCTGTAAACTCCAGAGTCTAAAACCAAAAGTTCTTAATTTCCAGAACACCCAAGATTCTGGGGTCCTTCACATCTGTGCAGGACAGGAAGGTTGTTCGTGTGTGAGCAGAGTATTTATTCTTAGATTGCTTCTTTTAATGGTTTCTCTTTTTAAAAACTTAAAATTTTTCTTATTAATGTAATAATATATCCAGTATAGAAATTAAGAAAACCAGAAGAAAAATATATCACATAAAAGCATGCAAATTTGCATATTAGTGTTATTTGCAACACTTTTCACAATAGCTGAAAGATGAAATCAACTGACGTGTCCTTCAATAAATGAATGGGTAAACAAAATATGGTATACACACACAAAGAAATAATACTCATCCATAAAGAGACATTAATTTCTGATGCATACCACAACATGGATGAATTTTGAAAACATGATGTTGAGTGAAATATGTCTGCTGCAAAAGAACAAATACTGTGTATCTTATATAAAATAAGAAAATATATAGAAACCAAAGATTACTTGTGGTTACCAGAGATAGGCGGGATGTGTGAAGGAGAAATTTTTTATTAGGGAGTACTGAGTGTGTGTGAACTGTGGTGGAATTATTTGGGAAAAGATTGGTTGCACAACTTAAAGAATGTAATCAGTATTGGTAAATTGTATGTGTAGAAATTGTGAGATGGCTAAGACATTTAATGGTACTTAACAACTGGTATTTAGCAAGGTCCTGGTGTGGTGCTGAGGTTTCATGTGCTAGATTGCAATGTTTGAACCCCAAGGTCGGTGATTCAAGCTTACCAGCTGCTCCTCAGAAACCCTATACAGGGTCATTATGAGTCGCTGTGAGTCAGAACCTACTCAACGGCACTTAATAACAACAACAATGACAAAAACAACAAGCGATCTAATAAAAGAGACAAGGACAGATACTATACATGCCTATGTTCGTTGTAGCATTGTTCAGAATAGAAAAAAGATGGAAACAAACTAAGTGCTCATCAACAAATGAAAAGATAAGTATAATGCGGTACATATATACAGTGGAACCATAAAGAAAAATTATGTGTTCTCAAAGCATCATGTAATTTAGATGAATACAAGGCTATCACAAAAGGACAAATATCATATGATGAAACTTTGATAAGAAGACAAGAGTAGATCTATATGGGAGGTCTTCAAAAAGTTCATGATGATGACATGGAGAGATGGAACAGCTGAAGACTTTAGACCCAGAGAGGGAGAGGTGCTGCATGCTGACAACTGGGGGGCAGGCTTGCAGGGTATACCCTGTGGTTGGTTGATGATGCAGGGAGGGGATTGTAACCATGGCAATTAAATGATATACGACAGGATGAATGTAAAACTAAAGTTCTCCCATGTAAACTATCACATAATTCACAATAAAACATTTTTTTAAAGTTCATGGATGATGTGTATTATGAAAAAAGAAGGCACATGGATATCAAAAATGTTTACAGCAAAATAAACTCATACTAACTTGTATAACCTGACTGAACAAGGATCTAGTTTGAGGCCTAAGAAGGATAAGACATCAGCTTGAAAAGAGGCCCTATCAGAGTAACATGAATTTTTCCAAAATTGAAGCAAGACCAAACATCTAATTTACAGTGACACTTGGGTGGGAAAATTGTGAAATCATTGGTAATTTTACAAAAAGTTTATGGGACAATAACCTCAAAGAAATCAGTAGTTTACAAACAGATAATTCCTTTTAAGAATGGATGAGACAATGCGCCATAGTAGCCGACTATCCACATCAATTTGTGAGGAAAAAACTAATTTTGTTTGTGCCTTAATTGAAGAGGACCACCGATTAGTAGCAGAAACAATAGCCAAAACCATAGACATTTCACTTGGTTAAGTTGACAAAATTCTGACTGAAAAATTAAAGTTGAGCAAGTGTTGCCAAAACTGTTGCACCCAGGGCAGTTGCAGACAAGAGCAGAGCTTTCAATGGAAATTTTAAACAAGTGGGATCAAGATTCTGAAACATTAATTGGAGTAACTATAAGAGAAAATGAAATATGACTTTACTAGTGTGAGCCTAAAGACAAAACACAATCAAAATATTGGCTACCAAGAGGTGGAAGTGATGAGCCATAGCAAAAGCAGACCAGTCAAGTCATGGCAACAACCATTTTTTTCCCTTGTTGGCTTTCAGGAGGGCTGAAGAACAATAACTTCTTATTATTAGAGTGCTTTGGAAAAGTTAGCCAAAATTACAGTAGGAAAACTTCACAAGACAGTCTTTTTCCATCATAATAATGCTCCTGCTCCTGCTCATCCTTCTTATCAAACACAGGAACTTTGGCAAGAGTTTCTATGGGAAGTCCTTCTGACTTCCATTTCCTAATCTTTAAAAAAATACTTATTTTTAATTTTTATTATTGTTATTGTTATTAAGTTGTTATGTGTTGTCAAATCAATTCTGACTCATAGCAACCCTGTCTAGGATTTCCAAGAAGCAGCTGGTAAGTTTGAACTGCCAACCTTGTGGTTTGCAGTCCAGTGTTGTTCCTACAATGCCACACCAGAAGTACAATAACTAGCATCATGATAAATGGAGCAAATATTGAAGTTGCCAAAGACTTCATTTTGCTTGGATCCACTATAAGCACTCATGGAAACAGCAGTCACGAAATCACATGACGTATTGTATTAGATAAATTTGCTGCACAAGACCCCTTTAAAGAGCAAAGATTTGAGGAATAAGGTGTGCCTGACCCAAGCCATGGTATTTTCAATAGCCTAATGTGCATGTGAAAGTTTGGCAATGAATAAGGAAGATCTTAAAAGAATTGATGCATTTGAGTTATGGTGTTGGAAAAGAATATTAAAAGTACCATGGACTGCTAGAAAAATAAATTTGTGTTGGAGAAAGTACAGACAGAATGCTCCTTAGAAGCCAGGATAGCCAGACTTTGTCTCTCATACTTCAGTCATAGTATCAGAAGGGACCAGTCACTAGAGAAGAAAATCATGCTTGATAAAGTGGAGGGTCAGTGAAAAAGAGGAAGACCTCCAATGAGATGGATTAGCACAGTGGCATCAGCAATGGACTCAAGAGTAACAACAATTGTGAGGATGGCACAGGACCAGTCAGTGTTTCATTCTGTTGTTCATAGGATTGCAATGAGTCAGAGCTGACTCAATAGCACCTAACAACAACATTTTTGTTCAGCTAATAATGTAAATAACAAATGACTACTTTCTATCCTTCTCCTCCCCACCTATCCATGGTAACCACCATTGGCATTGGTCTCTGTACAATGAAACTTAAAAAAGTTAATGGAAAAGTGGAAATAAAAGTGAAACATAAAAATATGAACTCCTCCCCCCTGATACAAGCTCCATCAAATTCAAGACAGTTTTGTAATTATACCCGTCATTTAATCCATCCCTAAAGAACTTGGAAGTGTAGCAATAAAAATGCGAGTGAAGTGCACACTTCACTGACTGATCCTGCACCATCCTCACAATTGTAGTTACTCTTGAGTCCATTGCTGCTGCCACTGTGCCAATACATCTGTTGGAGGTCTTCCTCTTTTTTGTTGACCCTCCCACTTTACAAAGTGTGATGTCCTTCTCCAAGAACTGGTCGCTCCTGATAGCATATCCAAAGTGTTAGATAAAGTGTCACCATCTTGGCTTCTAAGGAGCCAGATTATATGGTGAAGAATGTGGCATCAGAATTGGAGGAAGATTCATCAATAACCTGTGATATACAGATGATATAACCCTGCTTACTTAAAGCAAACAGGACAAAATACTTATCGATGAAGACCAAAGACCACAGCCTTCACTATGGTTGCACTTCAATATAAAGAAAACAAAAATCCTCACCACTAGTCCAATAAATAACTTCAAGATAAATGGAGAAAAGATTGAAGTTTTCAAATGCTTCATTCAACCATCAACACTCAGGGTAGCAACAATCAAGAAATTAAACAGTGAAAGCAACTATCCCCTGCAGCTCTGCAGGTTTGAACTTAGCAGGCCTGATGTGGACCTCTGGAACATGGGGCTGATTCTCTTTCCTCACACCCAGATCCTGGCATACACTGCAGGCCCAGGTTTTGGCATTCCTCAGGCTCCTTCTCCGTCCTCTTGGCAGGTATCTGGGGGCAGGGACTAGAGGTAGTGGCCGTGTCTGTGTGCTGGCTGTTTCCACTGCAGAGCTGCACCAATTCAACCATGTTGTTGTTGTCATGCCTTGGCCACCAGCGATTCCTGTTTGATGATGGTGATGAGGAGGACGTGGATGAAAATGCTCATGATTCAGAGGCTAAGGTGGCAATCCAGAAAGGAATGGAGTTACAGGGGTGTGCTAGTGAAGTTGAATCAGAGGATACCCAAAAAGAACAGAAACAGGTGTACTTACCAGAAAGCAGCATGACACCATGGGAAGTGTGGTTTGTAGGCAAAGAAAAGGAAGAACATGAGCATCTGCAACTAGAGGAATTAAATCAACAACTAGAAAAAAAAAAAAAAGGAGAAAGAAAAACAACTGATGAAGACAGGCACAAGGAATGGATTCAGAAAACGAGTGAACAGAAAAGAAATGTAACAAAATGTAATAAAGAAATGGAGGAAAAAGCAGCTAAGGAATTAGAGAAAGACTATAAGAAAAAGAAAAGCATCAAGAATGACTAAAGAAAAAATGCTGATGAAAAGAAAAAGAAAAACAACAGTAAACTGAATGAATTACAAGGAAAAAAAGAAAACAGCCAGAAAAAATTTAAAGAATGGTTGGAAAATGCAAAAAAATAAACCTTATTCAGCTGCAAAGAGCTATGATTATGCCAATGGAAAACTTACAGGCTTTTACAGTAGAAATTCCTATCCAGAACCAGCCTTTTATAATCCAATTCCATGGAAACCAATTCATATGCCTCTTCCCAAAGAAGCTAAGGATCTAACAAGAAAGAAGAATAAAAGACTGAAGGTGAGTCAGTCACACAGGTCATCAGTTTTGTTATCTCATAAAGCCATAAACAATCTTTGCCTTGGAAATCTACACAGAATACAAAGATGTGGGAAAGGTAGCATTTTTTACCAGAAGAATTTAATTTTAAAGTCAGAAATCATTTTTTACTGTTTAATTGGTAGCTTGCTATTCGATGTAATGATGGACAAGTTTCCATTTTTATATTTGTATGTGGAGTTCTTAGGATAATTGAGGAAGATATTTTATACATTTTGATTTTCACAAATGTTTTAAAGTTGACCTTGTTCACTGCAGAAGAACAAACAAATTTGTGTTGGAAAAAGTACAGCCAGAATGCTCCTTATAAACCAGCATGGCTAAACTTCATCTCTCATACTTCCAACACATCATCAAGAAGGATCAATTCCTGGAGAACGACATCATGCTTGGTAAACTGGAGGGCCAGCAAAAAAAAAAAAAAAAGAAGATCCCCAATAAGATGAATTGGCACAGTGGCATCAGCAATAGGCTCAAACATAGTAATGATTGTGAGATTGGCACAGGACTGGACAGTGTTTTGTTCGGTTGTGCAAAGGTTACTGTGAGTCAGTACTGACTTGATGGCACCTAACAGCAACAAGGAGCATTCTGGCTGTATTCTTTCGAACACAGATTTGTTGTTGTTCTGGCAATCCATGGTACTTTTAATATTCTTCTCTAACACCATAAATCAAATGCACAAATTCTTCTATGTCCCTCCTTATTCATTGCCCAACTTTCACATGAATATGAAGCTATGAAAAATGCCATGACTTGGGTCAGGGATACCTTAGTCCTCAAACCAATATGTCGTTTAATTTCTTGACGGCTGCTTCCATAAGTGTTGTTAATGGATACAAGCAAAATGAAGTCTTTGACAACTTCAATATTTTCTCCATTTATCATGATGTTATTTATTGGTCCAGTTGGGAGGATTTTTGTTTTCTTTACATTGAGTTTCAAGCCATACTGAAGGCTATAGTCTTTAATCTTCATCAGTATCTTAAGTCCTCTGCACTTTTAACAAGGTTGTATCATTTGCATATCACAGGTTGTTAGTGAGTCCTTTCTCCAATCTTGATGCCACCTTTTTCTTCAAATAATCCAGCATCTTGGATTATTAACTCAACATTCAGATTTAATAAGTATTGTGAAATGATACAACCCTGGCATACACCTTTCCTTATTTTGACCATTCAGTATCCCCTTGTTCTGTTCCAATGACTGCCTCTTGCTCTACGTACAAGTTCCTTATGAGCACAATTAAGAGTTCTGAAATGAGAGTATCTGTAGCTAACAATGGACTGGTTCTGTTGGTCAATATTTGCTTTACTTCTGGAGCCACTGTTTCTCAGATGTGTTGGCATTAGAATCACCAAGAAATATGTTATTCTGATTCCAGGCCCTGTCCAGGAGATACTGATGGACTAGGTCTGAGGTGGTTAAGTGCCGCTGAGTCAGTTATGACTCATAAGAGACTCTGCATACAGTTTCCAAGGAGTGGCTGGTGAGTTTGAACCAACCGCTTATCCTACAGCACCACACCAGGACTCCTGGGCGGGGAGTGGAGCACTTACTTTTTCTGTATTGTTAGTCCACTCCTTGGTGACACTCTTCACTCAAGTTGGAGCAACTACTCTCTAAAACCATCAAACTGAAATAATTATTTTTTAGCTGGTTACCCTCCTTACTTCTTATGACTTGTCTAACTTCTCTGAATAAAACATTTGTCCATTTATCTTCTTTTTTTTCAACTTTTTATTGTGAATTGAGTGAAGGTTTACAGAGCAGACCATCAGTTTTACATTCAACAAATCATATACTTTGCTTCATTACACAGTTGCAAACCCCTCCATGTACTAACAGTTAACAGTTTTACCTCTAGTCATTTTAACTATTGCGTTCCTCCCTGTGTCTCCCACTACCATCATCTTTCCTCTGCTAACTTCCCTCTTAGTGTATATTGCCTGCCCTGTCACCCATGTTAACAAGTGTCTATCATCTAGCCCATGAATAATTTTCCCTCTACAGCTCCTCCCTTAACCATCATAGATTTTTGTTTTTATCAAGATAACCTTTTTTTTTTTTTTTACTTTTTGCAACATTGATCTCATACAATATTCGTCCTTTTGTGATTGCCTAATTTCACTCAGTGTAATGTCCTCCAGATCCAACCGTTGTGAGTTGTTTCACAGATTCATCATTATTCTTCAGTGTTTTACAATATTCCATTGTGTGTATATACCCCACCCGCTTCACTGGCACCATGGATGCCTTTGTGAAGATTGTGCTGCATGAGGGCACCAGGACCCTGAGGAGCGGCCTCCCAGCCACCCTGGTAATGACTGTGCCAGCCACTGCCATCTACTTTACCACCTGTGACCAAACTCAAGACTTTCCTGTGTGGCCGAGCCTTGACTTGTGACCTCTATGCACCAATGGTGGCTGGCACTCTGGCCCACTTGGGCATTGTGATTGTCGTCAGCCCCCTGGAGCTGGTACGGACAAAGCTGCGGGCTCAGCATGTGTCCTACCATAAGCTGGGCATCTCTGTGCAGACCGCTGTGGCTCAGGGTAGCTGGCGTTCCCTGTGGCTCGGTTTGGGGCCCACTGCCCTTCGGGACGTTCCCTTCTCAGCTCGCTATTGGTTCGACTACTAGCTGGTGAAGAGCTGGCTGAGTGGACACAGACCAAAGGACCGGACCTCCGTGGGCATCAGCTTTGTGGCTGGTGGCATCTCAGGGACGGTGACGGCCATCCTGACTGTCTTTCTACATGGTGAAGACTCAGTGTCAGGTTGCACTGGGAGCAATAGAGGCTATGAGAGTGAGACCCCCCACGTGTTGACTCCACCTGGCGGCTGCTGAGGAAGATCCTGGCCGAATCAGGCACTAAGGGACTCTGCAGGTTTCCTCCCAAGGAACACCAAGACTGCCCCCTCCTGTGCCATCATGATCAGCACCTATGAGTTCGGCAAAAGCTTCTTCTAGAAGCTCAACCAGGAACAACTATGGGGCCCTTGAAAGAGGCCAGGGGCTGAGGATCCCCATCTCTTCCAGGGATGGGGTGCAGTGGCAGAGGAGACTGAGCCAAGTGCCTTTTCCTCAGCACTGAGAAGCGGGGCCCTGCATCCCTTCCCACCTCAGGGCCCTCAGGCCCTCGAATGTGGTTCCTCCTGCTGCTCCCCAGCCAAGACTCAAGCATTCTCACTTCCTCACCCCCAATTTCAAGACCAAATCTGCTGCCTCCAACTATGTTTGCTGTAACTGCAAACTCCTGGGTCTGCCTAGTTCTCCCTTACCTCTATTAATTACTGATGTCTAAAGATGATGAATTAAAAAAAAAAAAGAAAAATGTCTTAATTTTGCAGTTGTATTTAAAGGACAACATTCTTAGTTGGTGTCTAAGACTGGGTTTTCTACAAAAGCAAAACCAGTGAAACATATATACATTTATGTGTATTTATAGAGAGAAATTTATTATCAAGGAAATGGCTTACAATTACAGAGTCCTAGGTCCCCAGCAGAAGAAAGAATCCCTCCCTCTTGTCCATTATATTGGTAGCAGCCCACATCCCCAAAGAAGCATCTCTTCAATTGATTGATTACTCATAGCCACTCATCATAGAGTTAACTTTGCCTGTATTAGGTTTCATCAGCATGGGAATAAGCATATCCCAACTGCTAAACTTCTGAAACCCCTGGCCTAGTTAAATTGACACATTACAGTCCACCCTTGTCAACTTGAAATGTATAAACTATATGCCTAATCTCTAAACAAAGAAAATTGTAAAGTCACATTTGTGCCTAACATGGTATAACTAAAACATGTACAACCAACTTAGATGTCACAAATAAAGTAAAAATATTTAATGCACACATACAAAACAAAGCAAAACAAAATAAAAACAAACAAACAAAAAATCATTTCATTCCAAAGGGCAGGGTCAGCCTCCTGCTCCTAGGCACACAGTCTTACTCAATCCATGGGCCTAGAGTTCATGGCTGCTTTGTTTTTCCATGCCACCAGCTCTGCTGTTACTGCTCTTCCAGGCATGGATCCCACATTCCACTAATACTCTTCCTTAATGATGGTTCTGGGATCAACTGCTCCTAAAATGAAAGATAACTACTCCCTCCTTTTAGTTAAATATCTTCTACAATTATAGTTTTGGAAATCACAATTAAGCCTACTAACAATTACAATTAAAATAATAAAATCCTATAGCCACCATCCCCCATCTCTTTTACCAGACCCATCCCGGAAAATAGGAAAACTAGTCAGTGGGGTTTTTCCCTTGACCACTCATTATAAAACGAAGCACACCCATGAAAGCTTGTAAATCAGTCAATTCCTTTATTGTTGTATGCCACTGAGTAGGTTTTGACTCATAGCGACCCTGTGTAGGGTTTCCAAGGCTGTAAATCTTCATAGGAGCAAGCTCATAATCCACAATGCTACCAGTGCTCTTTAATACCCTTGTAGCCCCCCCTCCCCCATTTTGATAGCCAAGGTCTAAATTGCCTGCCTTAAGGTCAATAGTTCAAAACTACCAGCCATTCCACAGGAGAAAGATGAGACTTTCTGATCCTGTAAAAATTTATAACCTTGGAAACCCTATACAGGGTTGCTATGAGTTGGAACCGACCCTATAGCATACCACCATCAACCCAGTACACTGAGGAGACAAGCCTGTACCTTAATCTGAAAAATCTTCCATTCTGGTTGGAATTTTGAGCAATTGCATCCATAAGCAAAAGTCCAGTTCATCAAATTGTAGCAATTGACACTTGTTCACAGTATCAAACATCTTTTATCTTCATCTGGTGAGATTCTGGTCAGCCCAAACCCAACCATCCAAATGAGGTCAAATGGGAGCCAGCTGCAATCTTGGGAGTTCACACATGCTCAGCCCTAGAACCCATGAGCTAGGTCAGTGTCTGTGGTCTCAAGAATTCACATAACTCCCTACACTTCAGAACAGTGTCAACAGGTGTCAATAGATCATGTCAAAACTCAGCCCATATCTTCATTGCTACATTTCCCCCAATTACACACACACATAGACCCAGCAAGCATACAGTTCACCTGCAAGCATACAGCTCACCAGGTCCCTTTAACTTTCAGTTCTACAAGGGAATTTTCTTTGATGAGCTGACTTTCCTTGCCTTGATGCCTGTGAAACGCAAAATGACAAACTGTCCTTTTTTTTTCCTGCATGAAACTCCTGTTCTCCCATAAGTTCTACATTGGTCTGCATGTCTTTTCAAATGCAAATGTCCCAACTCTGCCGGTTCTGGGGGCAGTTCAGGATTCCACACCTAAGGCCCCATATTCTTTAAAGGCTTACAGCAAGAAGCCTTTTTTTTTTTTTTTTCCCCCCAGGCAAATTCTAATTCCCCTTATGAGAAATAACCTTTGTTGGTGAAGTCCATTTTCAGGACTAAGGGAAGTCTTGGGGGTAGCAGGCTAGCACAACAAAAGCTCAGTGGAGGAGAAGAACTAGTTTGACCCAGCTAGGAACTTTAAAATAAGAATATACCCATCAAGAAAATAGGAGAAATTTGTGGGGAAAGGGGAAAACTAATTTTAAATGAGAATGTTCCCAGTAAGGACTAGTAGGAAACCTTGGGGGGAGATGGTGACCTTGTAATACCCAATAGAAGAAGAACTGGAGGAGGGGCTTTTTCGAGAGAGGAAAATGAAACTGTTTGCGGGCAGGTCATGTGGCACATCTGCAGGTGTCTATGGGGTTGAGTGTCTGATTTTGTAAAATTGTATAAAGAAACTCTCTCTCTTGCTAAAATGAGTACAGATTGTATTACTTGAACGTTTGCCAGTATGGACATTTCTCACACCCTTTTAGCGAATCCAATCAAGTAGTGTTTGAAGGCAAGTAAACAAGTTCTCTGTAATAATTCCCAATATTTCTATCACACTTGTATGTCTATTTTGCAATAATTTGCAGGAAAAACCAATATCCAAAAGGCAGTCAAATACGTAAACCTTTTAAAACACTCAAGTTCAATTTTTTCCTCTACCTTGAACTAACCCTGTTCATATGCATATGGCCTTGGGCTCTGGTGGGATGGATTCCAGTAGTCCCAGGCCCTATTTGATTTCTTGACTGCTGCTTCCATGAGTGTTGATAGTTGATTCAAGAAGAATGAAGTCCTTGACAACTTCAATCTTTTCTCCATTGGTAAGAACGTTGTTTATTGGTCCAGTGGTAAGGATTTTTGTTTTCTTTACATTGAGTTGTAATCCATACCAAAGGTTGTGCTCTTTGATCTTCATCAGTAAATGCTTTAAGTCCTTTTCACTTTCAGCAAAAAAGATTGTATCATCTGCATATCACAGGTTGATCAAACGACGTATTGCATTAGGTAAATCTGCTGCAATAGAGCTTTTTAAAGTGTTGAAGAGCAAAGATGTCAGCTTGAGGACTAAGGTGCTCCTGACCCAAGCCATGGTATTTTCAATATCCTCATATGCATGCGAAAGCTGGACAGTAAATAAGGAAGACCATAGAAGAAATTATGCTTTTGAGTTATGGTATTGGAGGAGGTGCCATGGGCTGCCAAAGAACCAATAGATCTGTTTTGGAAGAAGTGCAGCCAGAGTGCTCCTTGGAGGCCAAGATGGCCAAACTTCGTCTCTCATACTTCAGATAAATTAGGATATCATTTTTGGTAAGGTGGAGGGTCAGAGAAAAAGAAGAAGATCCCCAACAAGATGGATTGGCCAAGTAGCAGCATCAATGGACTCAAATATGACAACAGTAGTGAGGTTGGCCCAGAATTGGGCAGTGTTTCATTCTGCTGTGTATAAGGTCGCTATGGATCGGTACTGACTTGATGGCACCTAACAACAACAGACCCTGTATCAGCCATCCTTTTTAACCAACATATCATTGGCACCAAGTAACTCCCTAAACTGCTCGTCTCCCCTCCGCTGAAATATTTTGTCCCAAACCCATTCATTCTTCCTCTTCAAAACCTCACAATTTCATATGTCTGGAGCCATTGCAATGAATCCTGCTCTCAGTGGCAACTGTCTAAACCAAGTGGAGACCATGTCTGCACTTTTTCCATAAGAGAAAAAAACAACCAAACTCAAAATCAATCCAAGATCGATTCCCATGAAGTGAAGGTCAGACATGCGATACTGAGAAAGTGGGGTTCTAGAGAAATAAAATCACAAAGATGAGTTTTCTAAATTGGTTCTGAAGTCTGACTACTTTAAAAGACACTGATAAACATCCAGCTGATGTGAAGTGAAGGGAGATGCACAAGAATGCCCATATTGGCAGATAGTACCCATTTGTCCTAGCTTCAATGGCTGGATGATCAGAACTCGACTAGAGGAAGGAAGAAGAGGGTAAAAGTGTAATTCACTACAATTTTATTAACTTGACCTATTCTTATGGTTGTAGTAGCTCAAAAGAGGGAGCAAATCTTTACAGAGAGGATCATTCCCACCCCCTCTGCACACAGGGTTGACAGGGATAGTCAACTTAGACATTGGCTACCCAAAATGGGGGGGGGGGGGGGCTACAAAGGCATGAAGTGACTGGCTTATGAGTTTTCAAGAGGGCGCTTAGTTTCAGAGGGTGTGGGGGAAGGTAGAATGTCCACTGAGTGGTTTCTAACCTGTCTAGATGGGACTGGTGAAAGGAGATAGGGATAAGACTCTGTGGTTCAATAGTGAATAATTGCTATCAGAACTGATTGTGAATGTTGCAAATATAAAGGTAGATGTTTTGTAACAAAAGGAGGATAGTGGTTGATCTTGCAGTACAAGAGCAACGGACTCTGGAGCCATCAAGGAAGAAGAGCAGAGTGCAGAACCCTATCCAGAGAAGCAGTGATGCCAGAGATGGCGGCAGAGATGATGATGTGGAGAGATGATGATGTGGAGAGACGGAGGAGCTGGGGACTCTAGACTCAAGGAGGGAGAGGGACTGTGCTGGCAGCTGGGGCTGGCGTGCAGGGTTTACCCTTTGGTTGTTTGAATGGTCATATATTTCTGAGTGCTTCAGTGTACCTCTAAAAAAAAAAAGCCAGAGGGATTGGAAACAAATGCTGTTGAATGATGATGCATGGAGAGGATTGAAATCATTGCAATTAAGCAAAATACGATAGGATGAATATAAAGCTGATGCTCTCCCATGTAAACTATCACTGAATTCACAATAAAAACTTTATATATATATATATATATATAAAACACTGATAACTCTGACTCCACTAGTAAGGAAGGTGGTAGGGTGGAGGCATATCTGACCTCCACTTCATAGGAATTGACCTTGGGATGATTTTTACTTTGGTTCTCTTTCCTCTTTGTGGAGTCAGAGGAAGTCAGACATGGTCCCTGCATAGTTTTTGCAGTTGGCTTCTGGAGCGGGATTCATTGCAATGGCTCTAGACTCATGGAAGCGTGAGGGTTTGTGTGAGAAAGAACCAATAGACACGAGAAGTGAAACTGGATTTTTAGATGGTTCTTTTGGGTTTTGTTACCTATAACGAGTGAAAGGAATGTAAGAGATAAAATGCTTCAGGTGAGGAGAGAAAAGAACTTCTGGAGTTGCCAAAACAGATGTCACCAGATGGCTGATTGGGGACCTACAAGATCCACCCTGCCAGAGGTCCAAGATTATATGCATATGAATGGGGTTAGTCCAAGAGTGAAGGAAAAATTGAACTTGAGTGTTTTTTTTAAAAAAGGTTTATGTGTTTGACTGCCTTAGGGATACTGGTATCCCTTGCCTACTTTTATAAAATAGACATACATGTGTGGTGGGAATGAATATTGGGAATTATGATAACAGAGAACTTGTAAGCTGATACTTAATTGGATTTGTTAAAAGGGGAGTTAAAATTTGCCCAGAAGAAATCGGTTTACATTTGCATTTGAAAAGACATGCATACCAACCTAGAACCATATATATATATATATATATATGACACTGATAACTCTGACTCCACTAGAACAGGAGATTCACAACTGAAATAAAGCCCTGCAGAAAAAAAGCTGACTGTTTGGTTTTTTTGAGTTTAAAACAAGCTGTTTGCCTTGGAGACATCAAGGCAAGGGAAGTCTGCCCATCAGAGAAAAACCCCTTCATAGACTGAAAGTTAAAGGAAGCCAGGGAGCAACTGCTAGTATGCTCACTGTTGACCACCTGGGTCTATTTTTGAGTGGAATTGGGAGAAATGCAGCAATGAAGACAAAGGCTGAGTTTGTGGACAAGCTTCATTGGCACCTGTTTGACCTTGAGATGATCGAAAGAAAAGGAAGGGCTGGCTGGTCTGAAGTGTAAGGAGATGTGTGAACTCCTGAGCCCATTGGCACAGACCTAGCCCCTAGGGTCTAGGGCTGAGAGTGAAGGGACCAGCTGGTCTGAAGTACATGCAGGGAAGTGTGTGTGAACTCCCAAACTTGTAGCTGGTACCCATTTGACCTAGCTTGGATGGCTAAGTCTATGTTGACCAGAGCCTAAGTAGAGAAAAAAATATATATGTTTGATACTGTGAGCATGTGTAAATTGCTACAACTTGAAGGACTGGACTTTTGCTTATGGATGTTATTGCTCAAAATTCCAATGAGAATGGAAGATTTTTCAGATCAAGGAACATTCTTGTAATCTCAGTGTACTGGGTTAATGCTACTGTTGTTATTAAATGCTGTCATGGTGGTTCCTACTCATAGCAACCCTGTATAGAGTCTCCAAGGAGTAGCTGGTTGGTTTGAGTCTCCAATCTTGTGGTTATCAGTCCAGTGGTTATCCTATAACACCACACCAGGAGTTGATAGGGACAGGCAATTTTGACATTTGCTATAAAAAAAATGGAGGGCTATAAAGGCATGAAGTGGCTTGTTTACAAGCTTTTATGGGTGTGCATAGTCTCAGAATGAGGAAGAAAAAGGAAAATCCTCACTGAATAGTTTTCCTTTTTTCCTGATGGGTCTGGTGAAAGGGGTGGGGGATGATACTGATGGGATTTTATTATTCAATTATCAGTAATTGTTAGCAGGATTAATTGTGATTATCAAAACTATAAACTCTAAGACCTAAACTGATCAAGCTAGGTTTAAAAGGGACCATCTCAGAAGCAGGAACAAACGATCCCAGGTCCATCAAGAAGGAAGAAGATTAATGAAGTGTGAGATCCCTACCTAGAAAAGAGATGACAGCAGAGATAGTGCCATGGAGAAACAGAATAGCTAGGGCTCTAGTCCCATGGATGGAGTAAAGCTACACACAGGAGGCTGACTTGCAGAATGTCCCCTTTGGACATTTGAATAAATATATATACTTTATGTTTTGTTCTGTTTTATATGTGTGCATCAAATATTTTTGCTTTGTTCATTTGTGAAATATAAGACGCAAATGAGGCCAGTGCATTTTTGGCTGTACATGTTTAGTCATATCATGTTAGGTTCAAGTATGACTTTATAATTTTGTTTATTTAGAGATAATGTATATGGTTTATAGGTGCAAAGTTAATGAGGAATGGAATGTGATAGTTTAGGTTTTGTGTCAACTTAACTGGGTCATGATTCCCAGTGATTTGGTGCTGAGATGTGGTTAACCCTATGATGATGAAAACTAATTCAGGCATAGTTAATTCTATGAGTAGCCTATTAATTGAAAGAATGTTACCTTGGGAATGCGGCCTACTCCCAATATAATGGTCATGCAGGAAAATCTTGCTCTCTTTTCTATTTCTTTGATATAAACTTCTCTTTGTATATATACATCTATAAGTTCCATTGGTCTTGCTTCTCTACTTGTGAGTGGAATTGGGGGAAATGCAACAGTTAAACAAACATTAATCTACAAGTAGATACATAGGCAGACAGGCAAGATGAACAGTTAGGTAGGAGAAAGGGACTACATTAATATATATATATAAACCATATATAGGTTTGTTGTTGTTAAGTGCCATCGAGCTGGGTTTGAACTGTCGACCTTGTGGTTCAAAGTCCAGGACTGATCCTATAGCACCACACCAGCACTCCATATATAGGTTTAACAAACAACAATTCTACAAATTTATGTGCTGCAAATATATCCATATACACCAGTACATAGTAGAGCAAACAGGGGGCAATGTCAACTTCTTATCAAGGTAAACAGGCATAATGTAGGCCACAAAAACAATGTTCAACATCCTACTTTGGTGAATAGTAACTGGGGTCTTAAAAGCTTTCAAATGACCATCTAAGGTACAACTAGTGGTCTCTCCCATCTTTAGCGAAAAAGAGTGAAGAAAATAAAAAATGCAAGGAAAAAATTAGTTCAAAGGACTAATAAACCTCAACCTCCATTACTCTCAGACCAGAAGAACTAGAGGGTGACTGGCTACCAATGCTGAACACTCTGAAAGTGGTCATAATAGAGGGTCCTGGATAGAGTGAAAGAAAAATGTGAACCAAAACTTAAAATTATTTTTAAAAAGACCAGATTTACTAGTCTTATAGAATCTAGAGATATCCCAAGATGATAGCCCACAGTCACCCTTCAAGCCTAGAACTGAACTCATCCCCATGACTCAACTTTCAACCAAATAATAGACCAATAAGGTGAACAATAACACCAGAGAGGCATGCATTCCTGAAAACTATCAAGGAGCTCAAACGGACAGCATTTGTCAAGGGATAAAGCTCATAAAACAGGAATGCTCAAGTCCCTTCAGGACAAGCCCTGCTCCAAGACTGAAACTCAAAGGGAACACATGAGCAGACATATAAGCTTGCAGATGACCATGTTCATCTCCTGGTGAGTGGAAGAGGGGGCAAAGGCAGTAATGAAGATATGGACTGAGTTCAGCCACATTCCATAGGCTCCCATAAACCTGGAAATAAGAGAGAAAAGAGGAAGGGCTGGTTGGTCCAAAGTATGATGAAATCTGGGACCCCTGAGTCCATGGACAAGGACATAGCCATAGAGGGCTAGAGCTGAGAGTGAAGCGTCCAGCTGATATGAAATAAGGGGAGACATACAAGAATGCCCAAACTTGTAGATAGTACCCATTCAACCTAGCTTCAATGGCTTGATAATCAGAACTCAATTAGAGGAAGATTTTTTAAATACATAT
>NW_006408881.1:568190-570077 GCF_000296735.1 Chrysochloris asiatica
TAAAGGTAGAAATTTTGTAACAAAAGGGGGGAGTCATTAATCTTATATTCCAGGAACAGAGGGCCTTAGGACCATCAAGGAAGAAGAGCATGAGTAGAATTTGGGACCCTATCCAGAGAAGCAGCAACACCAGAGATGGAGGCAGAGATGAGGACACTGAGAGAGAGAATAGCTGAGGACTCTATAGACTTCTGGGAAGAGAAAGGCTGTGTGGTCAGGAGGCAGGCTTGCAGAATGTGCCCTTTGGTTGTTTAAATGATTATATATTTCTGAGTATTTTTGTGTACATCCGCCGCCCCCAAAAAAAACAGAAGGAATAGAAGCAAATATTGTTGAATGATATTCATGGAGGAGGTTGTAATCATGGCAATGAAACGATGAGTATAAAACTGATGTTCTCCCATATAAACTATCATTCAATTCACAATAAAAACTTAAAATAATAATTGAAAAACCAGGAATGAATAGGAAAGAAACAAATGGAAACGGAAACAATAAATATATAGAGAAAAATAAAAATAAAAAAGAGGAAAATCTGAAAGATTTAGTAAACATTAACACAACATAAATGAAAATTAAAAGAAAACCCACAAACAAAATGAACTCCATGCAGAAAGTTATGTGGAACAAAGAAACCAGCAGCACCACAACAAACACACACACATATACACAACAAGGAGTCCTGGTGTGGCTCTGTGGGTTAATGCATCAGACTGTAATGTCATTTGAACTGCAAGGTCGGCAGTTCAAGCTCACCAGCTGCTCCTTGGAAACCCTATACAGGGTCGCTATGGGTTGGAACCGACTCAACAGCACTTAACAACAACAACACACAACCAAATAGGAGCAATTAAAAATACAACAAAATGGCAACAATTAATTCTTGCCTATCAGTCATTACACTGAATGCAAATGAATTAAATGTACCAATCAAGAGACAGAATTAACAGAATGGATAAGAAAACAGGATTATTCAATATGCTATCTATGGTGGTGATAATGTGCCGTGGAATCGGAACGGACTCATAGCGACCCTGTACAGGGTTTCCGAGGCTGTAAATCTTTACTGGAGCAGAAAGTTTCCCTGTCTCATCTGTCTCCCGCGGAGCAGCTGGTAGTTTAAAGCTGCTGATCTTAAGGTTCACAGCCAGATTAGTAACCACTACGCTACCAGAGCTCCTTATGTTATCTATAAAAGACACTAAAAGAGACAGCCTAAATGCTTATCAACAGAAGAATGGTTAAACAAACTTTGGTACATACACACAATGGAATACTACACAAGGTTGAAGAATAACCATTAATCTGTGAAATACTTTGTAATATGGATGAACCTGGAAGACACGATGATTACTGAAATTAGTTAATCACAAAAGGACAAATATTGAATGAGACAATTGTTGTTAAAAGTTAAGGAAAGGTTTTCTTGATAAAATAAACATTTTATGATGGTTACTTGTGGTGAGAAAGAAGGGAAGACTATTCATATGCTACAGGGTAGACACATGTTAACTTGTGTGATGGGACAGACAATATACAAGAGGAAGGTTGAGAGCAGAAAGATGAAGTTATCAGAAGACACAAGGAACAATGCAAGACTTAATGCTTAATGTGAATAGAGGGAAATACTATAAGTGATGGTACATGGAAGGGATTGCAATCACTGTGATGACACAAAGTGAATGATTTGGTGAATGTAGGACTGTTCTGTAAACCTTCATTCAGTTCACAATAAAATGTTAAAAAAAACAAAAAAGATATCCAGTGTATACATACTATGCTTTAATACATTTTTTTAAATGTTTTATTGTGAATTATATGATAGTTTACATGAGAGAACTTTGGTTTTACATTCATTCCATCGTATATTATTTCATTGCCATGGTT
>NW_006408881.1:600280-607381 GCF_000296735.1 Chrysochloris asiatica
CTTTGGCTGCCTCCATCTTTTTGCTATTGTAAATAGTTCTGTTATGAACATTGGTGTGGGCCGTTTGTTTTAATTGGAAACTGTCTGCTTAAATTTCGAGGATCTCTGTGCGCATGCATAGTAGAACACTCCGAGGGTGGGACTGGGGTGCCCACTAGCTCCGGCACCCTTATAGTCACCAGAATGGAGGTGCACAGACAGCAAGGGACCATTGAACAGCTACCAAAAGAAAAGAATGTCCACACCTTTATCTCAGCAGTTCTGCCAGGCATCTGTGGCTGCTCCGATCCTTTCCCCGCTTGGTCTCACCCAAGCTCCAGCTCCTGGAGCAGCTGAGCATCCCGGACTAGAAAGAATTAGATTTCTTTCTTCTGCCATAAATTCCCCTAGCTGTAATCTTTCCAACTTCTAAATATTCCTTTATATGTGGTTCAGAGTTCTGGGACCATCCCCTGAGCCTGCATGTTTGGGTATTCTGTGTTGTTGTTGGCGGAGCTCTTTACTATACATCCACCTGATCCACCATCTTGTTTATTCCTCTGTAATGTTTTTTATACCAGAAAGAAATAAAGTGAACTAATTTTTTAAAGAGAAAAGTTCAATAAACTTGCTGTTGGGTGTTCAAATGCAATTGAACTAAGAGAACAATAGGAACTAGCTTTTCAAGGTAGGAGATAGCTTTACTGACTTCAAACAGCTGCCTTATTAGATGCAATGACATTGACAATATAGAAGCAAAACAGCAAAGAAGAAAAGATAAAGACTAGGTGCTAAAATAGAAACTAAGAAAAAAAGATGACGTTTTAGAAGAGAAAATATTATGAAATCAATTATGTAAAGAAATTTTATAGCCTTCAGGAATACATACTTAAAATAAGTAACAAGAAAATTAAATTCTTTAAAAAGCTCAGAAAGATGGATTTTTGCATGAGACACTTCTGGACAAGAGAGCCAAATTGAAAGTTAATAGACACTGCAAATGATGACGATTTTTGTTTCTATCTTATACTTAAAAAATTTTTTTCAGTGTTCAGTGGGAAAAAACAAATAAGCCTGGTTCTTCCCAGTTCAGTCACAGCAAACAAAGCAGCACAGGAATGGACCAGTATTTGTAAAATGTGTGTGTAACTAAAAGAAGAAAAATTATAGATCGAGGCCCTGCTAGAAACATAATCATTCTCTTAGAAACTAAGAGCAACATGAATGTTGCAAAAGCTATAAAATCTCTTGATCAGAAGAGTTCACAACAGTCCCTAACTCAAAGACAGTGGCTGACTGAGCCACTTTGAATGCATGTGGCTCTCCACAATCATAGTATAATCTTGTTTCTCATCTCAGGCTCCTGAAAGAACTCACTACTCTTCTTTGAATCTCCCATCCCAGGACTTCAACCCTTAAATTTCCCCATTCTAGTTAGCATTCCAATGTATCCACATTTTACAAATTTGTGTCTGACTGATTTTATTGTGTCAGCCATAACTGAACCAGTTTGAACTGGTTCAAAGCCCTGATTGTAAATAGTGCTACAATGAATATTGGTGTACAAGTCTCTCCTTCTAGGTCTGTTGAGTCTTGTGGTATAGTGAATGATTTAATATGTTTCTTTGAGCATTAGTCTTTGTAATTCCCACCAAAAAAACCATTTTCCTGATGGGTCTGAGTAAGAGAAGGTGAGAGAAGACACTGATAGGATAACATAATTCAGCTGTGCATGTTTACAGAGTTCATTGTAATTATGGTGGTGGTGGTGGTGGCTATGTGCCGTGCAGTCATTTCCAACTCATAGGGTTTCTGAGGCTTTAAAACTTTAGGGAAGCAGATAAACCTCATCTTTCTCCCACAGAACAGCTGGTAATTTGAAACTACTAACTTTTGAGGTTAGCAGCTGATTCATGACCACTACACTACCAGAGCTCCTTAATTGTAATTGTAACAACTTGAAACTCTAGCATAGGTATAAAATGGATCATCTCAGAATCAGGAAGGGGAAACCTCACTACTATCAAGGAAGAAGAGCCAGGTGTGGAGTACATCCTTTGGACCCTGAGATCCATGTGCATTGAACCTCAACACAGAGACAGAAAGTTGAGATACTGGAGGAACTGCAGAGGAGAAGCCACAGTAGAAGTAAGCACTGGGGAATGAGACAGAGCACTGGGCATCCCAGTCCACAAAACAAGTAAAACTGAGGGACTTTGGGCAGGAATCTTGCTTATAGAGTGGGGTGCCTTCAGGCACTCAACTGGGGGAGTCAGATATGCTGATCCACAGGGGTAAAGCCAAGTGCCTTCAGGCTGTTTATCGTGGAGTAGGGTGTCCTGTGGGCATTTATCAGCAGCCCTAAGAGAGCTTTGTAGGAGCTCTGGTAGCGTAGTGGTTACGAATCGGGCTGCGAACCATAAGGTCAGCGGTTCGAAACTACCAGTCGCTCCGCGGGAGAAAGATGAGGCTTTCTACTCCCGTAAGGATTTACACCCTCGGAAACCCTGTACAGGGTCGCTATGGGTCGGAACCGACTCAAAGGCACTTAACAACAACAACAAGAGAGCTTTGTAACAGGCTAAGCAGAGCGAGACCTGCCTGTGGGGATGGCTGAGGAGAGACTATCCTAATTGGAAGAACTTTGCCTTGAGCATTTTCTGACCCTGCATTGTAACCTGTTAATTTCCTTAATAAATCCTAAACGGTGAGTATTATGTCTAAGTTCTGTGTTGTCACTGTAATGAATGATCAAACCCAACATAAGAGAAAAGGCTGTGGAAGGGATGGTTTGGTGCCACAGTTTTCACAGGTATATACACCTAAGAGTAGAATTGCTGGATTATATGTTGTTGTTGTTAAGTGTCGGTGAGTCGGTTCCAACTCATAGTGAGCTTGTATAGAGTCTCCAAGGAGCAGCTGGAGGGTTTGAACTTCCAAACTTGTGGTTAACAGTCTAGGATTAATCCTACAGTGCCACACTAATTTAAGTATTTCAAGGAACTGACTCATGTTTTTGGTGTTTTTTTAAAAAATCTTTTATTGTGAATTGAGTGACAGTTTGCAGAGCAGATCATCAATTTTACAGTCAACTGATGTAAAACTGATGGAAAACCATATACTTTGCTTCTTTATAATGATGGTACCATGTACCATCAATTAACATTATTTGCCTTTATTCACTTTAACTCTTGCATTCCTCCTTCTGCCTCCTGCTACCTTCAACATTCCACTACTAACCTCCCTCTTGTTATATATTACCTACCCCATCAACCATGTTAACATGTGTCTACCCACTAGCCCATGAACAATTTTTCCTTATTCTCCCCACCAACCATCATAGAATGTTTCTTCTACCAAGAAAATCTTTTCATAACTTTTTCTTTTTTTTTAACAAGCTAGAGTCCCAGCCACTCCATCTCTCCATGTCATCGTCTCCGCCTCCATCTCTGGCATCACTGATTCTCTGGATAGGGTCCCGCTCTCCGCTCTTCTCCCTTGATGGTCTCAGGGACCTCCATCCTGGATTGCAGAGTCAACCACATACCTCCTTTTGCTACAAAATGTCTACCTTTAAATTTCCAACCCTCACAGTCAGTCCTGATAGCAATTATTCACTATTGTACCACAACAATCTTTTCTCCATCTTCCATCAGCCCCGCCCAGACAGATTGGATACTATTCAGTGTAGATTCTACCTTCCTCTGTGCCCTCTGGATCTAGCCTCCCTCTTGAAAACTTGTAAGCCAGTCACGTCTTGCCTTTGTAGCCCCTCTATTTTGGGTAGCCAATGTCCAAGTTGCTTATCCCTGTCTACCCTGTGTATGGAGGGGGTGGAAATGATCCTCACTATAAAGATTTGTTCCCTTTTTTGAGCTACTGCATCCATAGGTGTAGGTCAAGTTCATCAAATTTTATCAGATTACTCTTTTTTTCTTCTTCTTTCTTCTAGTTGAGTTCTGATCATCTAGCCATTCAAGCCATATCAAGTAGGTATTATCTGCAAGTGTGAGTGTTCTTGTGCAAATGCCCTCACTTCTTATCAGCTGAATGCTTCACTCTCCACTCTAGTCCTCCTTGGCTATGTCACTGACTCTGGGCCAAGGAATGCCCAGGTCTTGCCATACTGCTGGCCAACCAGGTCTCCACCCGGGTTCACAGGAGTCTATTGAATGTGGTAGGACTTAGCTCACAGCTTCATTGCTGTTTTTCCTTCACTTCTCCTTATTGGTGACCAACATGGTCACCAGTCAGAACGCATGTCTGCTCATGTATTCCCCTTGAGTCTTAGTCTTGGAAGGGGGTTTGCCTAGTGGGGATCCGACCACTTGCCTTGATGTCTCCTGTGTGAGCAACTTGCTTGTTCTTGTAGTAGTCAGTCAGTCTGCCTATATTGTTTTTTATTTTTCCTGTCAGTCTTTCTTTCAAGAAGCGTCTTCTGTTCTTGCCACTCCAGGCTGGTCTGCTTGTCCTTTCAAGTGGAAATTTCCCACCTCAGAAGACTCTGGATGGGGTTCAGGATTCCACCTATAGTTTTATGCAGTGCAGAGGCTCCGCAGGAAGCCTCCTTCACAGAGCAAGTTGTAGCCCCATTTTAGGTATTCCAATCAGTTATAGGCAGAAGACATACTTATAAGCTTTCTATGGTGATATTTCTGGCTATTCCTTTCTCTCCCCATCAACTTGTCTATTTTACAATGGTAGGCAAGGGAAACCAAGATTCAAAAGAGAGGCAAGCATGCTGAAGACCTGGGGGGTACAGGGAAGGATTGCATGGAGGGTATTGTAACCATGGCAATGAGACGATATACGATAGAATTAATTTAAAACTAATGTTCTCCCATGTAAACTATCACATAATTCACAATAAAACATTTAAGGAAGAGAAAAAAAAAAAAAAGACAGCCTAGCATCTTAATGTTATTCCCCCCCCTTTTACCCATTCAAACCATGCCTCAATCCCTATATCCCAGAGCCCCATTGTTCCAAGGGTGTGTATACATCATTATTTACCTCTGTCCCACTTAGCCCATGCAAACCTGCCTAACTGTTCTCCCAACCACCTTGTACTTCAATTCCCCTCCCCATTCTTGTGTATTGCCCCCCTCCCCAGCACACAAACTATCCTGTGTCTATTCCCTACCTTGTGCTCCACCTTCCTCTCCCTCCCCTCACCCCATCCCCTCATCCCGGTAACGAGCAAAGAATCCCCCCCCCTTTTTTTTTTAGTATTGGTTTTTTTTTTTCTTACTCTTTAATAATAGTAGTCCTATGCAGTATTTCTCCTTTTGTGACTGACTAAACTAGTTGCTGGAGAAGGATATCATGTTTGGTAAGGTGGAGGGTCAGAGAAAAAGAAGATCCCCAATGAGATGGATTGGCCAAGGGGCAGTATCGATGGTCTAAGCGTGGCAACAGTAGTGAGGTCAGCCCAGGATCAGGCAGTGTTTTGTTCTGCTGTGCATAAGGTCCCTATGGGTTGGTACCAACTCGATGGCACCTAACAACAAAAACAAATTTCACTCAACATAATGTCCTCAAGTTTCAACCATGTTATGTGGTGGCTTACAACTTCCTTGTTTTTATTCAAGGTAGCATAATATTGCATTGTGTGTATGTACCACAGTGTGTTTATCCATTCTTCCATTGATGGCTGTCTCCATCTTTTTGCTATTGTAAATAGTGCTGCTATGAACATTGGTGTGTCTATATCTACTCGTGTTATGGCTCGTATTTCTTGTGGGTAAATACCAGGTAGAGGAATTGCTGGATCATAAGATATTTCTATTTCCAACCTTCTGAAGAAGCGTCATTTGCTTTTGAGAGTGGTTGGACCATTTTACAATCTCACCAGCAATACAGGAGCATCCCAGTCTCTCCACATCCACACTAGCATTTATTGTCCTCTACTTTTTGGATCTTTGCTATTATTGCTGGTGTGAGACGATATCTCATTGTTGTTTTTATTTGCATCTCTCTAATGACTAGTGATCATGAACATTTCTTCATATGTTTGTTGGCTGTCTGGATCTCTTCCTTGATTAAGTGTCTGTTCATGTCCTGTGCCCATTTTTTAACTGGGTTATTTGTCTTTTTCTTGTAGAAGTGTTGTAGTTTCCTATATATTTTAGAAATGAGTCCCTTGTCTGATGTGTCATTGGTGGTGGTGGTGGTTATGTGCCGTGGAGTCAGTTCCGACTCATAGTGACCCTGTACATGGTTCCTGAGGCTGTAAATCATTACAGGAGCAGAAAGTCTCATCTGTCTCCTGCGGAACAGCTGGTAGTTTCAAACTGCTGACCTTGCAGAATGCAGCCCAATTCATAACCACTATGCTATGATGTGTCATTGCAAAAGATTTTTTCCCATTCTGTGGGATCCCTTTTTACTCTTTTGGTGAAGTCTTTTGATGAACATAAGTTTTTAATTTTTAGTATGTCCCAATCATCTATTTTGTCTACTTTTGTTTGTGTAGTTTTAAAATGTTTGTAAGTCTTTGTATACCCTGAATTAGTACCCTCACATTTGTACCTATTTTTTCATTGATGGCATTTGTAATTCTGGGATTCACATTTAGGTCTTTAACCCATGCTTATTTGACTTTTGTATAACGCATGAGGTAAAGGTCTTGTTTCAGTCTTTTTTACATCACTTTCCAGTTCTTCCATCACCATCTGTTGAAGAGACTATCACGTTCCCTTGCAATATATTTAGGCACTTTGTTAAATATCAGTTGGCTGTATGTGAATGGGTTAATTTCTGGATTCTCGATTCTGTTCCATTGATCAATGTATTTTTCATTGTACCAGTATCAAGCTGTTTTGACCACTGTAGCTGTGTGATAAATTTTGAAATCAGAGAGTGAGAGGTTTCTAACCTTATTCTTCTTCTTTAGCAGTGCTTTGCTTATCCTGGGTCTCTTTCCTTTCTATATAAAGTTTGTAATTGTTTTTTCCATCCCTTTGAAGAATGTTGTTGGAATTTGGATTGGGATTGCATTATATGTGTTAATTGCTTTGGGCAGTAATGACATTTTCACAATGTTAAGTCTTCCTATCCAGGAGCATGGTACATTCTTCCATTTTTGTAGGTCTCTTTTGGTTTCTTGTAGTAGTGTTTTGT
>NW_006408881.1:607481-614731 GCF_000296735.1 Chrysochloris asiatica
AGAATGTCATTGGATTATGGGTTGGGATTGCATTATACATGTAAATTGCTTTGGGCAGTATTGATATTTTCACAGTGCTAAGTCTTCCTATCCAGGAGCATGGTACATTCTTCCATTTTTGTAGGTCTCTTTTGGTTTCTTGTAGTAGTGTTTTGTAGTTTTCTTTGTATAGGTCATTTGTTTCTCTGGTTACATTATTCCTAGATATTTCATCCTTTGGGCAGCTATTGTAGATGGTATTGCTTTCCTAATGCCTCTTTCAGTGCTGTCATTATTGGTATAGAGGAATCCAAGTGATTTTTGTATGTTGATCTTATATCCTGCCACTATGCTGAATATTCCAATAAGGTCTAGTAGCTTTTTTATTGAGTCTTTGGGGTTTTTGATGTATAGAATCATATTGTCTGCATTCCTCTTTGCCAATTCAGATGCCTTTAATTTCCCTGTCTTGCCATATAGCTCTTGCTAAGACTTCCAGCACAATATTGAATAGGAGTGGTGACAAAGGACATCCTTGTCTGGTTCCTGTTTGCAGAGGGAAGGCTTTCAGTTTCTTTCCATTGAGATTAATGTAGGGTGTTGGTTTTGTATATATGTTCTTAATTGTGTTGAGGAATTTCCCTTAAATTTCTACTTTGTTGAGTGTTTTTATCAGGAATGGATGTTGGATTTTGTCAAATACCTTTTCAGCATCAATTGATATGTTCATGTACTTCTTTTCTTTTTTCTTTTTTATATGGTGATAGTTTTTCTAATGTTGAACCAATCTTGCATCCCTAATATGAATCCCACTTTATCATGATGTATTAATTTTTGGATGTGTTTCTGGATTCTGTTGGCTAGGATTTGTTGAGAATTTTTGCATCTATACATCTATGTTCATCTAAAATTTTCTTTCTTTAGTTATTGCCTTCCCTAGTTTTGGTTATGCTTGTTTCATAAAATGTATTAGGAAGTTTTCCATCCTCCTCTATATTCTGGAATAATTTGAATGTTTGGTAGCACTCACTAGTGAAGTCATCTGGGTCTGGACTTCTTTTGGTTGGCAGTTTTTTGATGACCTGATCAATTTCTTCTTTTATTATGAGTCTGTTCAGGTTTTCTGCTTCACTCTGTGTAAGTTTAGATAGGTCGTGTTTTTCTAAAAATGTATCCATCTCTTCTATGATTTCAAATTTGTTGAAGTATAACTCTTCATAGTATTCTGTTGATTATCCTTTTGATTATCTTTGGTTCTGTTGTGACATCATTCGTGTGGTTTTTAATGTGTGTTATTTGTGTCTTCTCCCTCTTTTCTTTTGTTAGGTGTGCCAATGGTCTGTCAATTTTGTTAATCCTCTCAAAACCAGCTTCTTGTCCTGTTGATTTGTTCTATAGTTCTTCTGTTTTCTATCTCATTTATTGCTGCTCTAATCATTATTATTTCTTTTCTTTTGGTGGCTATAGTTTCCCTCTGTTGGTCTGTTTCTAATTATTGTAGATGCTGTGTTAATGTGTTAATTTTGGTTCTTTCTTCTTTTTGGATGTGTGCGTTTATTGCAATAAATTGTCCTCTCTGCACACCTTATGCCATGCCACAAAGATTTTGGTGTGTTGTGTTTTCATTCTCATTTGTTTCTAGGAGCTTTGTGAATTCACGTTTTATTTCTTCTAATATCCAGTCGCCTTTCAGCAGGGTGTTATTCAGTTTCCATGTATTTGATTTTATTTCATTGGTCTTTCTATTATTGATTTCTAACTTGATAGCATTGTGGTCTGAGAAGATGCTTTGTAGTATTTTGATATTTGTAAATTTATGGAGGTTTGTTTTGTGTCCTAAGACATGGTCTATTCTGGAGAATGTTCTACGTGCACTGGAAAAGAATCTGTATTGTTCTGTTATTAGGTTTAATGCTCTGTACACATCTATGAAGTCCAGTTGGCTGATTGTGTTGTTTAGTTCTTCTGTGTCTTTGTCAAGTTTCTTTCTTGTTGTTCTATTCATTTTTGAAAGCTGTATATTAAAATCACTCACTATTATTGTAGAATGATCTATTTATTTCTTCAAATCTATTAGAGTTTGCTTTATATATTTAGAAGATCTTTCATTAGGAGCATAGATATTTATTATGGTTGTGTCATCTTGTTCAATTGTCCCATTAATCATGAGATAATGTCCATCTTTATCTATTATGCTGGGCTTTGCCTTAAAGTTTATTTTATCAGAGATTAGTGCTGCCACTCCTGTTTGTTTTTTATTGCAATTAGCTTGGTATATTTTTTTCCATCTTTTGACTTTTAATCTACTTTTTCTCTGTGTGTAAAATGTGTCTCATGCAGAAGCATATTGAAGGATCCTGTTTTCTTATCCATTCTGTCACCCTCCGTCTCTTAACTGGTGCATTTAATCCGTTTACATTCAATGTAATTATCGATAGGTATGGATTAATTCCTGCCATTATGTTTGGGGTTTTTTTTGCAGTGCTGCTGATTTCTTTGTTCTGCATGTCTTCCTGTGCTGATTTCATGGTTTTTGTGTTCTTTCTTGTCAGTTCCCACATGGTTTTAATGTTTCCATGTTCTTCTTGGATTTTCATTTTCTTGGTATGTTGTGAAGTGTTGATTTTCTTTCAGGTTACCTTATAGTCCATTAACTTTTCCCTCAATTTAGTGCAGTCTATTTTATCCTGTACTCTACCTTATCTTCTCACCACATGGATCTCTGTTCCATATGTGTTTATCGTCTTTCACATTGTAATTGTTTTGATCATAGACTGACCTCCCAGATTCTCTGAGTTTGTTCTTATAGTTTTGTTCTGTTCTCGACTCTTTCATTTGTCAATTGAGTTCCAGGAGGTGCTGCCACGTACTTTAACCTCTGGTTGTTGTCTGTTCTTGTTGGTTCTCAGTCCACAGAACTCCCTTTAGGATATTTTTCATTGCAGGGCTGACTTTGGCAAAATCCCTTAGCTTCCGTTTATCCTGGAATGTTTTGATTACACCATTGTATTTGATTGATAGCTTTGCTGGATAAAGGATTCTTGGTTTGCAGGTTTTTTTCCTTCAGGCTTTTTATATGTCTCCCCATTGCCTTCTTGCCTGCATGGTTTCTGCTGAGAGAGCCAAGCTTCATCTGACTTGCGTGCATTTGTATATAACACTTCACTTTTCCCTAGCTGCTTTTAGGATTGTCTCCTTATCTTTAATATTGGAGAGCTTGATATGATAATTCTCAGTGATTTTCTTTTGGGGTCTATCCTTTCTGGGATTCATTGAGCTTCTTGAATGCTGATCTTTTCACTTTTCAGGATGTTAGAGAAATTTTCTTCCAGCAGCTTTTCAACTATCTCCTCTGTGACTTATGTGAATCTTCCTGTTCCAGAATGCCAATAATTCTTAAGTTATTCTCTTTCATGTTGTCCAACATGAATCTTAGACCTTCTTTGGATATTTTTATCCTTTTTTCTTCTTGCTCTTCTATCTTAGTAGTACTGAGAGATTTGTCTTCCAGCTCACTACTTCTGGCTTCCATCACTTTAATTCTACTCCTTTGCCCTCTCAGTGTATTGACTCTTCCTGATAGTCTATTATTAATCATTTAGACCTCTTTCTGTAGGTTTTGAATAGTTTCCAATGCTGTATCTATCTTATTTGATTGCTTATAGCACCTTCCTGACTTCTTCCTTATTTTTCTCAACTACATTGTAAAGTGTTTTAACACATTTTATAATCATTTTTTCTGAATTCCTTCTCAGGCATTTCCAAAGCCTGCCCTCCTTCCAGAATGGAGTCCAGGTATTCCTCTAGGTCATTTGTCTTAGACAATTTATCTTGTTTCTGGACATGTGCTGATATGATCATCTGGGGTGTTTTTTTTTTTCCTCTTGGACATGTTTAGTGTTTATCTGTGACCTTAATACTTAATTGAGTGTATTTTTTATTTTTTTTATGCTTTTGATTGCCTCCAGGTAGATGTGATCAGGAGGTGGGCTTCCTTTTTCACTCTTCTTATTGCTTAACTCAGAGTAACTTTCACAGGTTTTGTTTGCCTCCCTGGTGTATAGCAGTTGGTATTGGTTCTTGCCTGGATTGTGGAGTTTTATAGGGTTGGATTGTAGCTTGACTATATGGCAGCAATCTCTGTCTCTTCTTGGGTAATATAGGGAGATAAAGAGCCCCCTAAAGGTAAAAGGGGGAACCAAAACAAACAAACAAAACAGCAACAGCAATAAAAAATTTTTTTCTTTTTTTAAAGATTGGATACTGTAGTCTATAATTGCAGAAAAGAGAGGAGAGAGAGAAGGGAAAAAATCTGTAGCCTAATATGAGCACAACTTTGATATCCTCTTTTCTGCTTCTTGCCTTCAAGGATGCCTGATAAATCTCAATATGCCACTGTTGGTTGTTATGCTGTACCTCAGAATTTAATTTTTGGTCTGTTTTGTTTTTAGACTCTCTCCCTCTCCACATCCCATGTCTGGCCTTTTCCCTATTAATTAATAGTTCAGGGCTGGCTGTGGCCATTTTGTGCAGCTGGTGGTTTTAAGTGGGGATTGGCCCTATAAGCATTAAGATGATCTGTGTGCACATGTGGTATAATAACCCTCCAGTGGTAGAGGTAGGGGGTGTCCATTCGCTCAATCACCCCCTCTAGCCACCAGAATGGAGGTGTGCAGACAGTGAAAGGCCAATGTACAGATATTTTTTTAAAAAATTAGAACAAAACAAAACAAAGAATATTTTCCACTTTGTCTCTGAGGTTTCTTCAAGCATTAGTCCATGGTAGGTCTGCTTTCTCCCCGACTTGGTCTTGTCATTTGGTCTCACCCAAGTTGTTGGCTCCAGCCAGCAGATTCAAAAGTAGGAGATTTCTTGCTTCCTGCTACAAGTTCCACTAGCTATAAGCCTTCAAACTTTTTAAATATTCCTATATATATGATTCAGAGTTTTGGAGCTCTCCCCTGTACACACTTCATCTGGTATTCTGTGTTATTGCTGACGGATATATTCACTGTACTGCTACCATATCCACCATCAAGCCCCATCTCCTTTTCTTTACTTTTTACAGCAGCGGTCTCATAAAATATTTGCCCTTAGCATAATGTCCTCCAGGTAAAAAGCACTCAATACTTTTTTCTTTCTGTAAATTTAGCCTTGGTGAAAATGTACACAGAAAAACACACCAACTCAACATTTCTAGTAGTTATGAATCTGGCTGTGAACCTTAAGGTCAGCAGTTCAAAACTACCAGCTGTTCTGTGGAAGAAAGATGAAGCTTTCTACTCCTGTAAAGATTTTCAGCCTCAGGAACCCTGTACAGGTTTGCTATGGGTTGCAACTGACTCCATGACACATAAAGACCACCACCACAGGTACAATTCAGTTACAATGATTCTTCAGGTTGTGCACCTATTTTCACTATCCTTTTACAAATGATTCCACCACCATTTAAAAGAGCATGATGCCCAAAGCAGACATTCTGTACTTTTTAAGATAAACCATTGTTTGGTTTAAAAATGACTTCAGGGGATAGTTTCAGTTTAAAGATTAGCTCAGCAAGAGGTATGGAAGAATAAAGGACAACAATGCTGGTAACTGCTAAAGAGCTCTGGTCACACAGTGGGTTAAACATTGCTGCTAATTGGAAGGGCAGTGTTTCAAACTCACCAGCCTCTGCAGGAGAAAGATGAGGCTGTCTGCTCCCCTAAAGATTTATAGTGTTGTCTATAAGGGGAATAATAAAAAGGGAACAAGGGAGTCGTTCTACTCCTATAGTGTTTCTGGGTCAGAGTCAACTCAAGGACAGTGGGATGGTAACTACTATAACATACACAATTTTCCAACAACAATAATAAGCAAAAATGTAAGTGGTTGCATAGGTAGATATGAATACTATATGAAAATCATATGTGAATACACACATGCATATATATTTGTAGGCACAGATATAAAAGTATGTGATACATACATATTCATATATATAATTTATTATATACATATACATACACACACACACATATATAGTTATTGTTGTTATGTGCCATGGGGTTGGTTCCGACTCATAGAGACCCGGTACTGGGTTTCTGAGGCTGTAAATCTTTATGGGAGCAGAAAGCCTCCTCTTTCTCCCATGGAACAGCTGATGGTTTCGAACTGCTGACCTTGCAGCCTGCAGCCCAATTTGTAAAACACATTATAGATAATGCCTTGTTGATAAGTGCTGTCAAGTCAGTTCCAGTTCAAAGAGACTGTATATAAGGTTTCTGATGAGTGCCTGGTGAGCTTGAAAACCAATCTTGCAGTTCAAATCGGCCTTGTGGTCCAGTGCCCCACCAGGATTCCTTGGATACTCTCTAGAAATAAAAAATACCTCATGGAGGAACAAACAAGATGGCGGATTGGGTGGAAGTGAGTAAAGGAGCTCCGCCAGCAACAACATAGAATACCCGACCAAGCAGGCCTAGGGGATGGTCCCAGAACTGTGAACCACATATAAAGCAATATTTAGAAGATTGGAAGGCTTACAATTGGGGGAATTGTGGAAGAAGCAAGAAATCCATTGCTTTCTAATTCGAGATGCTCGGCTGCTCAAGGAGCCACCATCTTGGGTGAGACCAAGCGGGGGAAGGATCAGAGCAGCCACAGATGCCTGGCAGAACCACAGAGATAAAGGTGTGGACATTCTTCTCGTTTGGTAGCTGTTCATTGGTCCCTTGCTGTCTGTGCACCTCCATTCAAGTGACTATAGGGGTGCCTCAAGCTAGTGGGTACCCCAGCCCCACCCTCGAAGGGTTCTACTATGCATGCGCATAGATCTCCTTGAAATTTAAAGAGACAGTTTCCAATTAAAACCAAACAACCACAGCTGGTCCTGAACTGTTTACAAATAGAAAAAAAGGCCTTAATGGGGAGTGTAGAGCAGAAGAAGCAGACAAAAAAGGAAATAGGCCGAAAATTAAATCCTAAGTTATGTCAAAATGAACAACAGTGGTATCTTGAAATTTCTCAAGAAGAAGAGTGAAAAGGTAAGCCCATTTCCTTATGACATCTACCTGGAGGCAATCAGAAAGCATAAAAAATACCAAAATACATACCCATCTGAGTATTAAGGTCACAGATAACCCCTGAAGATGTCTAAAAAACAGAAGCAGATGATCATATCTGCACATGTCCAGAAACAAGATAAAGTGACTGAGACAAATGAGCTGGAAGTAGATCTACATGCCATACTGGAAGATGGGCAGGCTTTGGAAATGCCTGAGAAGGAATTC
>NW_006408881.1:616026-617818 GCF_000296735.1 Chrysochloris asiatica
CTAGGTATAGCTTGAAGAGGGTAAATAATAGTAAAATCTTTGACTGCCTTATGAATATTAGTTTCCCTTGCCTACTATTGTAAAACAGACACTTGAGTGGGATAGAAAGGAATGTTGGGAAATATGATTAGAGAAAACTTGTAAGCCCACCTTCAGCCTATAACTGATTGGAATACCAATAAAGGGGTTCTACAACTTGCCCAGTGACATAGGCCTCATGCAAAGCCTTTACAGAGTATAGGACCTTAAATGCAATCCTGAGTCCCAACCACAATCTTATGAGGTGAGACATTCCCACTAGAAAGTACAAGCAGACTGGAGCAGCTACAGTAAGAGATGATTCATCTTCATGATGAACCTGACCTGTACTCAGAGCGGTAGCTACTCTAAACACCAACAGAGAGGGAAAGAGTTTTCAAATCAAGTTTCAATGCCATCCATTCTGTACACAGGGTAGATAGGAACGGGCAATTTAGACATTGGCTACTTAAAATGAGGGGGCATTAAAGGCACGAAGTGACTGGCTTACAAGGTTTCAAGAGGGAGTTTAGCTTAAGATTATGGGGGGAAGAAAGAGTCCCCACTGAATAGCTGTCATCTTGTATAGATGGGTCTGGTGAAAAAAGATAGGGATATGATTTGTAAGATTCAATAGTGAATAACTCTTATCATGACTAATTGCGACTGTCACAATTGTAAAGGTAGAAGTTTTGTAACATAAAAAGGGGATTGGTTAATCTTACTGTCCAGAAACAGGACCCTAGGACCATCAAGAGAGGAACACAAAAGCAGAGTGTGGGACCTTATCCAGAGAAACAGAGCCAGATATGGGAGCATGGAGAGGGGGAGTGGCTGAGGATTCTATATTCATGGACTAAGAAGAGACGGACTAAAAGCTGGTGGCCAGGAGCAGATTTGCAGAATGTGCCCTTTGGAGATGTAAATTATTATATATGCCTGAGTGGGTTATTTTGTTTGTGTGTTTTTTAACAAAACTAAAGTGGATAGAGAGAAATACTTTTAACTGGTAGTACACGGAGGGGATTATAATCAATGTAATGAAGCAAGGTATATGATTTGTTGAATGTAAAACTGATGATATGCCCTATAAACTTTTACTCAATCCACAATAAAAACCTTAAAAAACAAAACAAAACAAAAAAAACCCTCATGGATTTGGTTTACTCAGTTTGATGACCCAAAACCATAGTCTCATGGGACAACTAAGTCAATTTGCATAATTTAATTCATAAAGAGAATGTTCTATATTCTAGTTGGCTGAGTAGTATCTGGTGTCTTAAAGCTACCAAGTGCCCATCTAAAATAGCAGAAAAGACTGAAGGAAAACAGAGGCTCAAGGAAAAAAATTAGTCCATAGGATTAACGGCCCATGCAAACAACAACCTCTTCTAGCTTGTGACTAGAACTAGTTTATTCCCAACTATCACTACACAATAGAAGGTCCCAGTTAGAGTGGGAGAAAAAATGTAGTCAAAAACTCAAAATTCACATAAAAAGATCAAACTTGCAACCACTGTAAAAAAACAATATGACTCTTTCTCAAAACGTTGAAAATAAAAATATATTACCCAGCAATCTCTCCACTTGGTATATATGCTCAAGAAATCAAATTCATGGCAAGAATAGACATATAAACACCATGTTCATTGCAGCAGTATACACAATAACAAAGAAGACTGCCTAAATTTCCATCAACAGAAAAATGGTTAAATAAACTTTGGTACAAATACACAATGGAATACTACACAATATTGAAGAATAATGAATCTGC
>NW_006408881.1:619063-625184 GCF_000296735.1 Chrysochloris asiatica
TCTGGGCCCAAGAGTCCCCAGGTCTTGCCACACTGCTGGCCAACCAGGTCTTCACCCGGGTTCACAGAAGTCTATTGAACATTGTAGGGCTTAGCTTGCTGCTTCATTGCTGTTTTTCCCTCACTTCCCCTTATCGGTGATGAGCGTGGTCACCAACCAGAGCGTGTATTCCCATTGAGTCTTAGTCTTGGAAGTGGGTTTGCACTGAGGGGACCCGACCACTTGCCTTGATGTTTTCTGGGCAAGCAACTTGTTTGTTCTTGTAGTAACAGTGGTCTGCCTCTATTGTTTTGTATTTTTCCTGCAGGTCTTTCTTTCAAGAAGTATCTTCTGTTCTTCTGGCCACTCCAGGTTAGTCTGCTCGTCCTTTCAAGTGGAAATTTCCCATCTCTGGAGATCTGGATGTGGTTCAGGCTTCCACTTATAGTCTTATGTATTGCAGAGGATCCGCAGGAAGCCTACTTCACTGGGCACATTGTAGCCCCATTTTAGGTATTCCAATCAGTTATAGGCACAAGATGGACTTACAAGCTTTCTATGGTATGTTTCTGGCTGTTCCTTTCTCTCCCCATCCAGTGCAAGGAAAACCAAGATTCAAAAGACAGCCAAATATCCTAACATTATTCCCCCCTTGCCCTGTTGTTCCAAGGTTGTGCATACATCATTATAATTCTGTCCCACTTAGCCCGTTCAAACTTGCCTAATTGTTTTCCCATCTGCTTTGTTCTTCCATTCCCCTCTCTCTTCTTGTATATTGCGTCCTTCCCAGCACCCAGACTATCCTGTGTCTAATCCCTTCCCTGTGCTCCACCTTCCCTCCCTCCCCGCACCCACCCCCAACATCTCAGCAATCAACAAAGACTCTCCCCAACCCCGCTTTAGAATGGGTTCTTTTTCTTAGTCTTTTACAGTTGCGGTCCTATGCAGTATTTCTCTTTTTGTGACTGACTAATTTCACTCAATATAATGTCCTCAAGGTTCATCCATGTTAACTGGTGGTTTGCAACTTCCTTGCTATTCTTCAAGGTAGCATAATATTCCATTGTATGTATGTACCACAGTTTGTTTATCCATTCTTCAGTTGATGGGCACTTTGGCTGCCTCCATCTTTTTGCTATTGTAAACAGTGCTGCTATGAACATTGGTGTGCATATATCTTTTCATATTGTGGCTCGTTTTTCTTGTGGGTAAATACCAAGTAGAGGAATTGCTGGATCATAAGGTATTTCTATTTTCAACCTTCTGAGGAAATGCCATATTGCTTTCCAGACAGGTTGGACCATTTTGCAATCCCACAAGCAATGCAGGAGTGTCCCAGTCTCGCCACAATCCCACCAGCATTTATTGTTCTCTACATTTTTTTATCTTTACTGTTATTGTTGGTGTGAAATGATATCTCACTGTTGTTTTGATTTGCATCTCTCTAATGGCTAGTGATCATGAACATTTCTTCATATATTTGTTGGCTGCCCGGATCTCTTCCTTGTCTACCACTCATGTTTTTAAGAATTTTACAAGGGACTCAACATTTTCAGTTTTGCACTGTTGTTGTTGTTAGATATCATCAAGTTGGTTCTGATTCATAGCAACCTTATGCACAACAAAAAGAGACACTGCCTGGTCCTGCACCATCCTCACAATTGTTATGTTTGAGTCCAGTGTTGCTCATACTGTGTTAGTCCATCTTGTTGGGGATCTTCCTCTTTTTTGCTCACCCTCTCTTTTTCCAAGATTGATATCCTTCTCCAGGGACTGGTCTCTCCTGATAATATATAGTACAAGAGATGAAGTCTTGCCATCGTCACTTCTAATGAGCATTCTTGCTGTCTTCTTCCAAGACTGACTTGTTTGTTTTTCTGACAGTACATGGTACTTTTCAATATTCTTTGCCAACAGCATAATTTAAATGGATCAGTTCTTCTACAGTATTCTTTATTCATTATCCATGTGAAAACATGCTTATGAGGCAATTGAAAATACCATGGCTTTTATTCCTCAAACTGACGTCTTTGCTTTGGCAGCAGATTTGCCTAATGCATGAGCACTGATTGTGGATCCAAGCAAACTGAAGTCTTTGACAACTTCAATCTTTTCTCCATTTATCATGATGCCATTTATTGGTCCAGTTGTGAAGATTTGTATTTTCTCTACATTGAGGTGCAATCCATACTGAAGGCTGTCATCTTTGATTTTCTTCAGTATTTTAAGTCCTCTTCACTTTCAGCAAGCAAGGGTGCCTCATCTGCTTATTGCAGGTTGTTAATGACTTTTTTTCCCCCATCTTGATGCCACAGTCTTCTTAATATAATCCATTTTCTTGGATATTTTCTAAACATATAGATTGAATAAGTATGATGAGAGGATACAACACTTATGCAAACTTTCCTGATTCTAAATCCTTGCATATCCTCTTGTCCTATTCTAACAACTGCTTCTTGATCTATTTGGAGTACAGGTTCCTCATAAAGACAATGAAGTGTTCTAGAATACCCATGCTTTGTAATGTTACCTACAGTTTGTTATGAACAAAGCACAAGTCAATAGTTTTCTGGTATTATTTGCTTTCAGTTAAGATCCATCTGACATCAGCAACGACATACCTCATTCCATGTCCTCTTCTGAATCCAGCTTGAATTTCTGGCAGCTCCCTGTCAGTGCAATTCTACAATCATTTTTAACTTATCTTCAGTAATATTTTACTTGCCTGTGATATTAATGATATGGTTGGATGGTTTCTGCATTTAATTGGGTCACCTTTCCTTGAAATGGACACAAATCCAATCAGTTGGCCAGGTGCTGTCTTCCAAATTTCTTGACATACATAAGTGAGTACCTCAGTGCTGCACCTGTATATTGAAAGATTTCAATTTATATTCCATCAGTTCCTGGAGCCTTGTTTTTCCCCCAGTACCTGCAGTGTTGCTTGGACTTCTTCCTTCAATTCCACTGGTTCCTAATTATATGGTACCTCTTGAAATGATTGAACATTGACCAATTCTTTTTTTGTGCAGTGACTCCATGTATTCCTTCTATCTTTTTTGGGTACTTTCAACATCATTCAATATTTTTCTTATAGAGTCTTTCAATATTGCAATCCTGCACTTTACCAAGGTTTTAATTTTTAGTTCAGTTCTTTCAACTTCAGAAGTGCAATAACTGGGTCATATGGTAAGTGTAAGTCTACATTTTGTTTGTTTGTTTGTTTGAAAGAGACTACTTAGTTATACCTTTAACTATTTGTATTGTTGTTAAGTGCCGTCGAGTCAGTTCTGACCTATAGTGACCCTGTATAGGGTTTCTGGAGGAGCAGCTGGTGAGCTTGAATCACTGACCTTGGAGTTCAAACCAACTTTGCAAAGGGGCAGGGTTTGATGGTGGATTAGGGAGCAGTGCAGTGCAGACCTCTGACAGTAAGAATATAGAATACCAGACAAGTCAGGTTCAGGGGACAGTCCCAGACCTCTGAACTACATATAAAGGAATATTTAGAATGATTGAAGGCCTCCAGCTAGTGGGATTTGTAGCAGAAGCAAGGAAGGTGGCATTTTCTGATCTGTGGCTGCCAGTGGGTGCCAGAGCAGCAATCTTGGGTGTGATGGTAAAGAGAAGGATCAGAGAAGTGCTCCCACTGCAGAGGTCTAACTAATAGTCGGAGATAAAGGTGTGAACATTTTTTCCTGTTCATTGGTCTCTCACTGTCTGCGCATTGCCACTCTGGTGACTAGAGGGGCTGCCTGAGTGAGTGGATGGCCCCATCGCCAGAGAATTCTACTATGCATGTGCATGGTTCTGCTCAACAAAGACCTAAATGTAGAATCTAAAAGGGGAGGAGACAACAGGAACTGTTAAAATGGAATGGTATCCCAGAACGGCTCCAGCCAGCTGAGTGAGGGATGTTAAAGTACTCAAATTTTGCTACATTTTTTTTGTGTGTGTTTTGTTTTTGTGATTATACTGTAGTATGCAATCTGGGTTTTGTTGTTGTTGTTGTTTGCTATTGCGGTTTTATATTTTGGTTTTCGTTCCCATTTTACATTGTGGGGGACTCTTTCTCTCCCTATGTTATCCAAGAAGAGACAGCAATTGTGGTTATATAGCTAAGCTACAATCACCCTCTAAATTCCCACCATACAAGCAAGAGCCAATACCAGCTGCTATACACCAGCTAGACAGCCAACACCTGCTATAGTTACTCTGAGTTGAATAATAATAAAAATGAAAAGGGAAGTCCATCTTTGGATGATCACATCTACATGGAAACAATCAGAAAGCTTAATAATATATCAACATACATTCTTCTAATTATTGAAAACACATCTAATTATTGAGGATGCACAAAACACAGTCAAATGTACAGAAACAAGATAGAGTAACTGAAACAAATGAGCTGCAGGTAGACCTAGACTTTCCATTGGAAGAAAGGCAGGCTTTGGAACTGCCTGAGAAGGAATTCAGGAGAAAGATATTGAGGTGCATCCAAATGTTCCACAGAGGAGTTGAGAAAAATAAAGAAGTCAGGAAAGCTACAAAAACCATCAAACAAGATAGAAAGAGCATTGGAATCAATTTAAAACCTGCAAAAAGAGGTCCAAATGATTAATAATAAAACATCAGAAATAGACAATACACTGACAGGGCAAAGTAGTAGAATTGAAGAGATGGAAACCAGAACCAGCAAGCTGGAAGTCAAATCTCTCAATACTTCTAAGACAGAATAGCAAGCAGGAAAAAGGATTTTAAAAATCTGAAGAAGGTCTAAGATTCATATGGGACAATATGAAAAGGCATAACAAGAATTATTGGCATTTGAAACAGGAAGAATAACAGAAGACCACAGAAGAGCTAATTTAAGAGCTTCTGGAAGAAAATTTCCCTAACATCCTAAAAAACAAAAAGATAAGCATTCAAGAATCTCAACAAATCACAGGAAAGATAGGCCCCCCTAAAAAAATCACCAAGACATATCATAATCAAGCTCCAAAATCAAAGACAAGGAGAGAATCATGAAAGCAGCTAGGGAAAAGAGAAGTGTTACTTACAAAGGCAACCAAATAAGATTAAGCTCTGATCTTTTAGCAGAAACCATACAGGCAAGAAGGTAACGAGGAAACATATATAAAACCTTGAAAGAAAAAAACTGCCATCCAAGAATTGTCTATCTAGCAATGTTGTCAATCAACTACATTCCAGGACAAACAGAAGCTAAGAGACTTATAGAGTATTGGTTACAAATCGGGCTGCTAACCTCAAGGTAGGCAGTTCAAAACTACCAGTGGTTCTGAGGGAGAAAGATTAGGTGTTCTGCTCCCATAAAGATTTACAGCCTCAGAAACCCCATGCAAGGTCACTATGAGTCGGAACCGACTCCACGGTACTTAACAACAACAAGGGACTAGTCAAAGCCAACCCTGTGCTTCAAAACATCCTAAAGGGAGTTCTTTGGACTGAGAACCAACAAGAAGAGACAACAACCAGAGACTAGCATATGTGGCAACACCACCTGGAACTCAATTGACAGATGGAAGAGTCCAGAACAGAACTACAAGAATGAATTCAAAGATCTGGGAGGTCAGTCTATGATCAAAACAATTACAATGTGAAAGAAGGTAAAAATATAGAAGCAGAGATCAGCTGATTAGGAGATCAGGTAGATTGCAGGGCAAAATAGACTGTTTGATGCTTCATTAAATTTTTCCTCCATTTAAAAGGAAATTAATACTTCAAAACATACCAAGAAAATTAAAACCCAAGAAGAACATGGAAACATTAAAAATATTGCACTTAAGGAAGAACAAACAAGATGGCGGATCGGGTGGACGTATAGCAGAGAGCTCTGCCAACAACAACACAGAATACCAGACCAAGCAGCCTCAGGAGATGGTCCCAGAACTCTGAACCACATATAAAGGAATACTTAGAAGGTTGGAAGGCTCACAGCTGGGGAATTTCGTGGCAGAAGCAAGAAATCTATTGCTTTCTAGTCCGGGACGCTCAGCTGCTCCAGGAGCCACCATCTTGGATGAGACCACGTGGGGGAAAGATCGGAGTGGCCAAAGACGCCTGGCAGAACCGCTGAGATAAAGGTGTGGACATTCTTCTCTTTTGGTATCTGTTCATTGGT
>NW_006408881.1:627700-638331 GCF_000296735.1 Chrysochloris asiatica
AAAAAAAAAAAAAAATCTTTATTGGCTACAGGAGTGGGAGGGGAGGGGACAGTAGAGCATAGGTTAGGGGATAGACACATCATAGTTCAGGTGCTGGGGAGGGTAATACACAAGAAGGGGTTCTCTGTACACAGAACTCCTTTTAGGATGTTTTCACAGCAGGGTTGGCTTTGGCAAAATCCCTTAGCTTCTTTTTATCCTGTAATGTTTTGATTACATAATCACATATTATTTTAATGTTTTATTGTGAATTATGTGATAGGTTTGTTTACATGGGAGAACATTAGCTTTACATTCATCTTATTGTATATCATTTCATTTCCATGGTTATAATCCTCTCCATGCATCTTCAACCAACCAAAGGGTATACCCTGCAAGCCCTGTGCCCCGGTCATCAGCACACAGCCCCTCTCCCTCTTTGGGTCTAAACTCCAGCCACTCCATCTCTCCACGTCATTATCTCTGCCTCCATCTCTGGCATCACGCTTTCTCTGGGTAGGGTCCCACTCTCCACTCTTCTCCCTTGATGGTCCCGGGGACCTCCACTCCTAGACTGCAAAGTCAACCCAAGACCAAACCAAGTCAAACCAAGAACAACTTGCTTGTTCTTGTAGTAATCAGTCAGACTGCCTATATTGTTTTGTATTTTTCCTGTCAGTCTTTTGTTCAAGAGTATCTTCTGTTCTCCTTGCCACTCCAGGCTGGTCTGCTTGTCCTTTCAAGAGGAAATTTCCCACCTCAGAAGATTCTGGATGTGGTTCAGGATTCCACCTATGGTCTTATGTAATGCAGAGGCTCCACAGGAAGCCTCCTTCACTGGGCACATTGTAGCCCCATTTTAGGTATTCCAATCACTTATAGGCAGAAGATGGACTTAGAAGATTTCTATGGTGATATTTCTGGCTATTCCTTTCTCTCCCCCTCCAGTGTCTATTTTATAATATAATACAAGGAAAACCAAGATTCAAAAGACAGTCAAGCATCTTAACATTATTTCCCCCCTTTTCCTCATTCCAACCATGTCTCAATCCTTGTATCCCTGAGCCCTGTTGTTCCACAGTTATACATACATCATTATTTACCTCTGTCCCACTTAGGCCATGCAACCCTAACTGTTTTCCTGTCTGCTATGTTCTTCCATTTCCCTTCCCCCTCCTGTGTGTTGCCTCCCTCTTTAGCACTCAAACTATCCTATGTCTACTCCCTGCACCATCCTCCACCTTACCTTCCATCTCCTCACCCCTTGTCCCACATCCCGGTAACCAACAAAGTATCCCCCGCCCCCTTTAATAAGGGTTCTTTTTCTTAGTCTTTTACAGTAGTGGTCCTATGCAGTATTTTGCCTTTTGTGACTGATTAATTTAACTCAACATAATGTCCTCAAGGTTCATCCATGTTATGCAGTAGCCTGCAGCTTCCTTGTTATTCTTCAAGGTAGCACAATATTCCATTGTGTGTATGTGCCACAGTTTATCCATTCTTCCATTGATGGGCACTTAGGCTGTCTCCATCTTTTTGCTATTGTAAATAGTGCTGCTATGAACATTGCTGTACATATATCTACTCGTGTTATGGCTTGTATTTCTTGTGAATAAATACCAAGTAGAGGAATTGCTAGATCATAAGGTATTTCTATTTTCAACCTTCTGAGGAAAGCCATATTGCTTTCCAGAGACGTTGGACCATTTTGCAATCCCACCAGCAATGCAGGAGTGTTCCAGTTTCTCCACATCCCTGCCAGCATTTATTGTCCTCTACTTTTTTTTAATCTTTGCTGTTATTGTTAGTGTGGGATAATATCTCCTTGTTGTTGCATCTCTCTAATGGCTAGTGATCGTGAACATATCTTCATATGTTTGTTAGCTGCCTGGATCTCCTCCTTGGTGAAGTGTCTATTCATGTCCTGTGCCCATTTCTTAAATGGGTTATTTGTCTTTTTCTTGTAGAGGTGTTGTAGTTTCCCATATATTTTAGAAATGAGTCCCTTGTCTCATGTGTCATTGCAAAAGATTTTTTCCCGTTCTGTGGGTTCCCTCTTTACTCTTCTGGTGAAGTCTTTTGATGCACTTAAGTTTAAAATTTTTAGTATGTCCCAATCATCTATTTTATCTACTTTTGTTTGTGTAGTTTTAAAAATGTTTGGTAGTTTGTGTATTCCCTGAATTAGTGCCCTCACATTTGTCCCTATTTTTTCATTGATGGCCTTTGTAATTCTGGGATTCACATTTAGGTCTTTCATACATGTTGAGTTGGTATTTGTATAAGGCATGAGGTGAAGTTCTTATTTCAATCTTTTGCATATCACTTTCCAGTTCTGCCAGAACCATCTGTTGAAGAGACTATCACCTCCACATGTGGTATATTTATGCCCTTTGTCGAAAATCAGTTGGCTCTATGTGGATGGGTTAATTTCTGGATTTTCAATTCTGTTCCATTGATCAATATATCTTTCATTGTACCAGTACCAAGCAGTTTTGACCATTAAAGCTGTGTAATAAATTTTGAAGCCGGGGAGTGAGAGGTTTCCGACCTTACGCTTCTTCTTAAGCAGTGCTTTGCTTATCCTGGGTCTCCATCCTTTCAATATAAAGTTTGTAATTGTTTTTTTTCCATCTCTTAGAAGAATGTTGTTGGAATCCGGATTGGGATTGCATTATATGTGTAAATTGCTTTGGGCAGTATTGACATTTTCACAATGTTAAGTCTTCCTATCCAGGAGCATGGTTCGTTCTTCCATTTTTGCAGGTCTCTTTTGGTTTCATGTAGTAGTTGATACAGAGATTGAGACATGGTTGGAATGGGGAAAAGGGGGAATAATATTAAGATATTTGGCTGTCTTTTTAATCTTGGTTTTTCTTGCATTATATTATAAAATAGACACTGGAGGGGAGAGAAAGGAATAACCAGAAACATCACCATAGAAAACTTGTAAGTCCGTCTTCTGCTTATAACTGATTGAAATACCTAAAATAGGGCTACAATGTGCCCAGTGAAGGAAGCTTCCTGCGGAGCCTCTACAATACATAAGACTACAGGTGGAAGCCTGAACCACATCCAGATCTCCAGAGATGGGAAATTTCCACTTGAAAGGAGCAGACCAGCCTGGAGCGGCTAGAAGAACACAAGATACTTCTTGAAAGAGAGACCTACAGGAAAACTATAAAACAACATAGGCAGACCGACTGTTACTACAAAAACAAGCAAGTTGCCCAGGAAACATCAAGGCAAGCGGTCGGGTCCCCTAAGTGCAAACCCCCTTCCAAGACTAAGACTCAATGGGAATACATGCTCTGATTGGTGACCACGCTCATCACCGATAAGGGGAAGTGAGGGAAAAACAGCAATGAAGCGGCGAGCTAAGCCCTACAATGTTCAATAGACTTCTGTGAACCAGGGTGAAGACCTGGTTGGCCAGCAGTGTGGCAAGACTTGGGGACTCTTGGGCCCAGAGTCAGTGACATAGCCACAGAGGACTAGAGTGGAGAGTGAAGCGTCCAGCTGATAAGAAGAGAGGGCATATGCATAAGAACACCCACACTTGCAGATAATACCCACTTATCCTGGCTTCAGTGACTGGATGATCAGAGCTCAACCAGAAGTAAAAAGAAGAGGAAAAAAAAAAAAAAAGTATTCTCATACAATTTGATGAACTTGACCTACATCTATGGAAGCAGTTGCTCAAAAGAGGGAACAAATCCTTACAGCAAGAAGCATTCCCACCCACTCCACACACAGAGTAGACAGGGATGGGCAACTTGGACATTGGCTACCCAAAATGGAGGTGGGTGGCCTACAAAGGCAAGAAGTGACTGGCTTACAAGCTTTCAAGAGGGAACCTAGATCCAGATGGCGTGGAGGAAGGTAGAATCTCCAGTGAGTAGTATACAATCTATCTAGGCGGAGCTGATGAAATGAAATGCAGATGGGTCTCTTGTTATACAATAGTGAATAATTGTTACCAGTATTGCTTGTGAGGGTTGGAAATGTAAATGTAGACATATTATAGCAAGGAGGGAAGTGATTAACTTTCCAGTCTAGGAGCGGAGGTCCCTAGGACCATTAATAGAGAAGAGCAGAGAGCGGGACCCTACCCAGAGAAGCAGTGATGCCTGCGATGGAGACAGAGATGATGACGTGGAGTGATGGAGCAGCTGGGGACTTTACATGCAGAGAAGGAGAGGGACTGTGTGCTGAAGACAGTGTGGGGGGGGGAGTGGGGGACGGGCTTGCAGGGTACACCCGTTGGTTGGTTGATGATGCATGGAAGGGATTGTAACCATAGCACTGAGACGATATATGATAGAATGAATGTAAAACTAATGTTCTCCCATGTAAACTATCACATAATTCACAATAAAACATTTTAAAAAATAAGATTAAAGAGACAATTGATAAGCACTACCTTCTGGATGATGAGGAGACAAAAACTCAAGAACAGATCATGTGAACAGATGAATCCCAGAAGAGCAGCATGACAAATGCTGATGACAATGAACTGAAAGTGATGAATTTTAATTTCTGAAAATCAGACTTTTGCAAATGGTGTGTGACTAGTGCTGACATGGAGTAGGATCAGGTAGTGTTTTGTTCTGTTGTTGTAGGGTTGCTGTTAGTGAGAACATACTTGATGGCACCTAACAACAACAAATGATCTAGAAGTGCATATAGAAGTACAATTGAGTTTTGTATGTGGATCTAGTACAATTCTACCTTGCTGAATTCACTTACTAGTTCTAGTAGTCTTTTGGTAGATTCCTTGGGATTTTCTATGTAGATAGTCCAGTCATCTGTAAATGTGGACAGTTTTATATATCTTGCTCTATTGTACTAGCTAGAACTTTCAGCACTATGTTGAAATTTACTTTTCTAAAGAAAAATTTAAATTTTGTGGGTTTTGCCCCAAAAACTACAATGTGCTCTTTCTCCTAAACCATTTCCAGCAACCCCTTCCTCGCCCCATTTATCTCTTAAACACTTATTGTGCACTTACTTTGTTCACCTCTGTATTAAGAGCTAGGGAGACAGCGATAAATGATGCCCAGTTCTGTTTCGGAACAGTTCTCATTCAGAGGAAGAAATGGACAAGGAAACAAATTATTTCAGCACAATGAGAAAGCAGCAATCAAGGAAGTGAGTAGAGGCACTAGGTACATGTACAGTTGCTTCTTAAAGGGACCATGTTTCCTTCTGTCTCTCCTCCCTGGTGAGTTAGAGAAGATGTGGTAGGAGATGTGCACTGAAGATTTCAGAGTGGACCCATATAGCACCAACACCTCTTCTGGGAACATAAGTACAATATATTACAAGATCCTTAAGGTCCAAAAGACGCATTTGTTTGGGATCCTACTGGTATATTAAAGGAAATAAGAGGAAATGCAGTTCTGACTTGAGGGATTTTCAGGTAACTCCTCTAAGTACGCAAAAGATAGAAATATGTAGAGAAAATCTCATGTCTAAATTGGGCAGCAGGCAGAAGCTAAGCTATTGTCCTGTTACAGTGCTGAGCCAAAAACACCTCAATGCTTAAAAGCTAGAAAAACCATATTCATTCCCTGCCCAAAGAGGGACTAGTGGCCATGTGGTACATCCCCATCCTCTCCTGATTTGTTGTGTGCAGATATGCTGTGTTTACAGTCCTCTCCCTGGTCCTCCTCGGCCTGTTCTTCCTGCATCCTCCTTTATACAGTTTCATGTAGTTTAGAGGGAAAAGAAGCACCAAACTAGACTGTCTTGGTTCTTTTTTTCTGGGAAAATGTGTGCCAGTGCCAGGGGTGTAAGGCATGAAGGCTTAGGAAATTGGTTTCTTCATAAATTGAGATCCTTGTCCTGATAAGAAAATATTCATGGCATGTTTTAGCCCTTGACATTCATCTGTTTGCTGTTGTTGTTTTAACTTTTTATTGTAAACAGAGTGAAAGTTTATAGACAAGATCATCAGCTTTACTTTGAACAAATCATGTACTTTGTTTCATCTCAATGATTACAATCCCTTCCATGTATCAATTTTCCTGCTTCTTATCCCTCCTCAACTTTGTCCTTAAGAAAATATTGCCCTTTTGACTTTGAATGATTGACCATTACATGGTGAGCATAACTTGCCAATGTTGTTGCCCCTGCTCCCCTAATAAACGTATTTTCTGTTTGGTTGAAAATTGGGCCACAATGGTGAGTTCCTTTCTAGACCTGAAGGGTGGTCAAAGGCCAAAGTTTCAGGTTCCTCCAGTCTCTATGACCAGTAAACATGATCTTATTTTTTATTATTAAAAAACTTTGAGTTTTGTTCCACATTTTCTCCCACTCTATCTGGGACCCTGTAATGTGATTCCTTTCAGAGCAGCTGACAGTGGTAGCTGGGCACCATATAGTGTTTCTGGTCTCAGAGTCATGAAGATTGATGTTCATGTATTCCATCAGTCCATTGGACTAATTGATTCCAAGTCTCTACAATTCTTATCAAAGTCATGTTATGGTGCTATGGGTTAATATGCCTGGACTCAAAGTTGGTTTGAACCACACAGTATTCAGTTCAAGTTCACCAGTTACTCTTTGGAAACTCTATGCAGGGTCTCTACATGTGAGAACTGACTCAACAGCACTAACAACAACAATTCAAGATCCCAGATGTTACTCACTCAAGCAGAATATAGAGCATTGCCTATGGTGCCCCTGAAACTGGTGTTGAGCCCCAAGGACCATCATCTCATTGCCTTAAGATGTTTGATAATATATAGGAAGTTTTCATCATAGTTGTGTTTGCAGAAAGGTCAATTTTCTTGTACAAATATCCTCTTTCAAAATCTTACATATTGTGGGAAACATAAAAATATATAACCCAAGAACAAACAAGATGGCGGATCGGGTGGAAGTGCAGTAAAGAGCTCCACCAGCAACAACACAGAATACCCGACCAAGCAGGCTCAGGAGATGGTCCCAGAACTCTGAACCACATATAAAGGAATATTTAGAAGGTTGGAAGGCTTACAGCTGGGGAAATGTGTGGCAGAAGGAAGAAATCCATTGCTTTCTAGTCTGGGATGCTCAGCTGCTCCAGTAGCCACCATCTTGGGTGAGACAAAGCATGGGGAGGATTGGAGCAGCCACAGATGCCTGCCAGAACCACAGAGATAAAGGTGTGGACATTCTTTTCTTTTGTTAGCTGTTCATTGGTCACTTGCTGTCTGCGCACCTCCATTCAAGTGACTATAGGGGTGCCTGATCTAGTGGGCACCCCAGCCCCACCCTCGGAGGGTTCTACTATGCATGCGCACAGATCTCCTCAAAATTTAAAGAGACAGTTTCCAATTAAAACCAAATAGCCACAGCTGGCCCTGAACTGTATACAAATAGAAAAAAGGCCTGAATGGGGATTGTGGAGCGGGACAAGCAGATAAAAAAAGGAAATAAGCAGAAAATTAAATCTTAAGTTCTTAAGTTATGTCAAAACGACCAACAGTGGTATCTTGAAATTTCTCAAGAAAAAGAGTGAAAAGGGAAGCTCATTTCCTGATCACATCTACCTGGAGGCAATCAGAAAGCATAAAAAAATACCAAAATGCATACCCATCTGAGTATTAAGGCCACAGATAGCCCCTGAATATGCCCAAAAAACAGAAGCAGATAACCATATCTGCACACGTCCAGAAACGAGATAAGGTGACTGAGACAAATGAACTGGAAGTAGACCTATACTCCATACTGGAAGATGGGCAGGCTCTGGAAATGCCTGAGAAGGAATTCCTAAAAATGATTATTAAAGGTATCAAAACACTATACAATGCAGTTGAGAAAAATAAGGAAGAAGTCAGGAAAGCGCTACAGGAACAATCAAATAAGATAGATACAGCATTGGAAACAATTCAAAACCTACAGAAAGAGGCCCAAACGATCAATAATAGAATATCAGAAATGGACAATACACTGAAAGGGCAAAGGAGTAGAATTGAAGAGCTAGAAGCCAGAACTAGTGAGCTAGAAGATAAATCTCTCAACACTACTAAGATAGAAGAGCAAGAAGAAAAAAGGATATAAAAATCTGAAGAATTTTTTTTCTTCATGTTGAAGAACATGAAGAAATCTTCATGTTGGACAACAGGAAGAGGAATAATTTAAGGATTATCAGCAATCCGGAACAGGAAGAATCATGCAAGTCCACTGAGGAGATAGTTGAAGAGCTTCTAGAAAAAAAACTCGTTAACATCCTGAAAAGTGAAAAGATAAGCATTCAAGAAGCTCAATGAACTCCAGGAAGGATTGACCCAAAAAGAAAATCACCAAGACATATAATAATCAAGTTCTTCAAAATCCAAGATAAGGAAGAGTCCTGAAAGCAGCTAGGGAAATGAGAAATGTAACATACAAAGGCTAGCAAAACAGATTAAGCTTGGATCTCTCAACAGAAACCATGCAAGCAAGAAGGCAATGGGGAAAAAAAAAAAAAGAAGAAGAAGAAGGCAATGAGAAGACATATATAAAACTCTTTAAGAAAAAAAACTGCCAACCAAGAATCCTTTATCCAGCAAAGCTACCAATCAAATACAATGGTGTGATCAAAACATTCCAGAATAAACAGAAGCTAAAGGATTTTGCCAAAGCCAACTCTACGATGAAAAACATCCTAAAGGGAGTTCTATGGACTGAAAACCAACAAGAACAGGCAACAACCAGAGATTATGTACGTGGCAGCACCACCCGGAACTCAATCGACAAATGGAAGAGTTGAGAACAGAAGAAAACTATAAGAACAAATTCAGAGGATCTGGGAGGTCAGTCTATGATCAAAACAATTATAATGTGAAAGAAGGTAAACAGAGAGGAACAGAGACCTAGGTGGTGGGAAGGTCAGGTAGATTACAGGATAAAATAGACTGTCTTAAGTGGAGGGAGTCTATTTTATCCTATAATCTACCTGATCTCACCACCTGGAACTCTGTTCCTTTTTCACATTGTAATTGTGAAATCCTCTGAATTTGTTCTTATAGTTTTATTCTGTCATCAACTCTTCCATTTGTCGATTGAGTCCCAGGTGGTACTGCCACATACATCAATCTCTGGTTGTTGTCTGTTCTTGTTGGTTTTCAGTCCATAGAACTCCCTTTAGGATGTTTTTCATCGTAGGGTTGGCTTTGGCAAAATCCTTTAGCTTCTGTTTATCCTGGAATGTTTTGAAAAGGGGAAAGCATACTAAGATGCTTAACTGTCTTATGAATATTGGTTTCCCTTGCCTACTATTGTAAAATAGAAACTTGAGTGGGATAGAAAGGAATGTCAGGAAATATAATTACAGGAAACTTGTAAACCCGTCTTCAGCCTAGAACTGATTGGAATACCTAAAAGGTGTTCTAGGACTTTCCCAGTGAAATAGGCCTCTTGTGGAGCCTTTGCAGAGTATAGGATCTTAGGTGGAATCCTGAGTCCCATTCAAAACCTTCTGAGGTGAGACATTCCCAATAGAAAGGACAATCATATCAGCTAAAGAGACATAAAATACATCATCAAAGAAAGATCATCAGGGAAACCCCAAAACAAAAATGTCAGCATGACTGTCTACTACAAGAATAAGCAAGCTGTTTGCCAGGAAGACGTCAAGGCAAGTGATCAAGTTCCTGCTGGACAAACCCCCCTCTAAGACTGAAACTCAAAGGAAACACATGAGCAGGTATATAAGCTTGCTGGCAACCACACTGGTCTACTGGTGAGTGAAAGAGGAGGAAAAGGCAGCAATGAAGAAATGGGCTGAGTTCAACCATTGTCCATTGACTTCTGTTGACTTGGAGATGAGAGAAAGAAGAGGAAGGCCTGGTTGGTCCAAAGTGTGATGAGACCTGGGGACACATGAGCCCAGGGACAAGGACATACCCATGGAGGGCTAGAGCTGAGAGTGAAGCATCCAGCTGATATGAAGTGTGGGGAGATGCAGAAGAACACCCAAACGTGCAGATAGTACCTATTTGACCTAGCTTCAATGGCTTGATCATCAGAACTCGACTAGAGGAAGATTTTTTTTTTTAATTTTTTATAAAGGAAACAAGGGTAAATTGATTCAATTTGATGAAACTGACCTATACTCATGGAGGTAGTAACTCTAAATACCAACAGAGAGGGAAGGAGTCTTCACACCAAGTATCAATGTTATCCCCTCTGTACACAGGATAGACAGTGAAGGGTAACTTTGACATTGGATGCCTAAAATGAGGGGGGGATAAAGGCTTGAAGTGACTGGCTTACAAGTTTTCAAGAAGGATTTAAGTTTAAGAGTGTATGAGGGATCCTCTCAATGCAAACTCCCTTCCAAGACTAAGACCCAACAGAAATGCACGCTCCGATTGGTGACCATACACATCACCAATGGGGGGAAGTGGGGTAAAAGCAGCAAGCTAAGCCCTACAATGTTAAGTGGACTTCTGTGGACCCAGTTGGGGACATGGTTGGCAAGCAGTCTGAAGAGGCCTGGGGACTCTTGGGCCCACAGTCAGTGGTGTGGCCACGGGGAACTCGAGAGGAGAGTGGAGCTACTGGCTGACAGGAAGAGAGGACATATGCACAGGAGCGCCCACACTAGCAGATGATACCCACGTGACCTGGACCGGATGACTGGATGATTGGAGCTCAACCAGGAGAGGAAAGAGAAGGGG
>NW_006408881.1:638908-646855 GCF_000296735.1 Chrysochloris asiatica
GGGTTTCTGGGATATACCCTTTGGGTGGTTGATGATGCATGGAGGGAATTGGAACCATGACAGTGAGATGATATAAGATGGAATGAATGTAAAACTAAAGTTCTCCCATGTAAACTATCATATAATTCACAATAAAACATAAAAAAAAAAGAGTGTATGAGTGAAAAAAGAGTCCCCACTAAATAGTTTTCATGTTGTCTAGATGGGTCTGGTAAAAAGATATGGGGATAAGATTCTTATGATGCAATAGTTTTCATGACTAATTGCAACTGTCACAGTGTAACCATAGAAGTTTTGTAGCAAAAGTGAAGGAGCAAAGGCAGGGCTTGATGGAGGCTAGGGTGGAGATGCTGTGAAGTTCGCTGTCAGCCATACCACAGAATACCAGGTAAAGCAGATTCATGGCAGAACTCCAAAACTCAGACCCACATAGGAAGGAATATTTTAAAGTTTGAAGGCTTATACCTAGTAGAACTTGAAGCTGAAGTAAGAAATCGCATACTTTTGAATCTGCTGGGCTCGGAGGCCCGGAGTCGACATCTTGGGTGAGTACAAATGGTAATACCAAGCAGGGGAGCAGAAACACCACAGAAAAACACCATGGGAACCTTGGAGCAAAAGTGGACAATACACTTTGTTGGTTTTGCTTTGATCTGATTTTTTTTTTTTGCTATCTGGTCATTGATTCGCCCACTGTTTGCACACCTCCATTATGGTGACTAGGGGGGTGCCTAAGCGAGTGGACAACCCCCACCTTCATCACCTGTGTGTTTTTCTGCCACGCATGTGCACAGATACTCAGCCCAAGAGCAAGCCCTGAACACTGTTGTTGTTTTTTTAATATGGGAAGGCCAGGACAGGGCTGTAGAGAAGGAAAGCGAGTTTAAAAACAAAATAGGTCGAAAATCAAATTAAAGCCTGAGGTATAGCATAACAACCAACAGTGGCATCTTGAATGTCTCAGGCAGCTTTGAAAGCAAGAAGCTGAAGAGAGGACATTAAAGTCATACTCATATTAGGTTACAGATTTTTGTTTTCTTCTTCTCTACCTCCTCTCCCTTTTCTGTGATTATAGACTGCAGTATTCAGTCTAGTTTTGTTGTTGTTGTTATTTTTAGGGTTTGTTTGTTTTTTCTGTTTTCTTTTTTGCTGGTACTGTTTTGCTGTTGTATGCTCCCCCTTCTACTTTTGAGGGCCTCTTGCTCTCCCTATATTACCCAAGAAGAGTCAGCAACAGCTGCCATATAGTCAAGCTACAATCATACTCTATAAAACACCAAAACCGAGGTAACAACCAATACCAACTGCAATATACCAGGGAGGAAGACAACACCTGTGTAACTTACTGTGAGTTAAGCAATAAGTAGAGTGAAAAGGGAAGTGTTATCACATCTATCTGGAAGCAATCAGAAAACATAAAATATACCAAAACACACACTCAATTAAGTATTAAGGCCACAGATAAACACTAAACATGCCCAAGAAGCAAAAGCAGATGACCACATAAGCACAGGTCCAGAAACAAGATAAAGAGAGTGAGACAAATGACCTAGAGGTAGAATTGGACTACATTCTGGAAGGAGGGCAGGCCTTGGAAATGCTTGAGAAAGAATTCAGAAAAATGATTATAAAATGTTTCAAAAACACTTTTCAATAGAGTTGAGAAAAATAAGGAAGAAGTTGGGAAAAGCACTACAGGAACAATCAAATAAGATAGATACAGCATTGGAAACAATTCAAAACCTACAGAAAGAGGTCCAAATTGATCAATAACAGAATATAAGGAATAGACAATACAATGAAAGGGCAAAGGAGTAGAATAGAAGAGATGGAAGGCAGAACCAGTGATCTGGAAGACAAATCTCTAAATACTACTAAGATAGAAGAACAAACACAAAGAAGGATACAAAAATCTGAAGAAGGTCTAAGATTCATGTTGGACAACATGAAAAGGAATAACTTAAGAATTATTGACATTCCAGGACAAGAAGAATCACACAAGTCCACAGAGGAAATAGTTGAAGAACTGCTGGAAGAAAAATTCTCTAACATCCTGAAAAGTGAAAAGATAAGCATTCAAGAAGCTCAACAAACCCTAGGAAGGATAGACCCCAAAAGAAAATCAATGAGACATATCATAATCAAGCTCTCCAAAATCAAAGATAAGGACACACTCCTTAAAGCAGCTAGGGAAAACAGAAGTGTTACATACAAAGGCAAGCAAGTCAGATTAAGCTGGAATCTCTCAACAGAAACCATGCCAGCAAGAAGGCAATGGGGAGACATATATAACACTGTGAAAGGAAAAAATTGCCAACCAAGAATCCTTTATCCAGCAAAGCTATCACTCAAATATGAAGGTGTATTCAAAACATTCCAGGATAAAAAGAAGCTAAGGGGTTTTGCCAAAGCCAACCCTGCACTACAAAACATCCTAAATGGAGTTCTGTGGACTGAGAACCAATAAGAACAGACAACAACCAGAGATTGTCATACATGGCAGAGCCTCCCAGAATTAAATCGACAGAAGGAAGAGTCGAGAACAGAAGAAAACTTTAAGAACAAACTCAGAGAATCTGGGAGGTCAGTCTATGATCAAAACAATTACCGTGTAAAAGAAGGTAAACATGTAGGAACAGAGGCCCAGATGATAAGAAGGTTAGGTAGATTACAGGATAAAATAGACTGCACTAAATGGAGATAAAAGTTAAAGGACTATAAGACAACCTCAAAAAAAAATTAACACTTCACAACATACTAAGAAAATGAAAATCCAAGAACATTGAAACATTAAAACTATGAGGAAACTCACAAGAATGAACTCAAAAAGCATGAACTCAACAAAGGAAGACACATAGAACAAAGAAAGCAGCAACACCACAAAAAAACAAACATAATTGCAGCAATTAATCCATACCTGTCGATAATTACACTGAATGTTGCCGAGAGCCTTTCCCGGCATATTTATTCCAGGGTTTTTCCGAAGGCGGGTGCAGACGTCGGAGGTAAGGATTACACGGAGTCATGAGTCATGATAAATTCAAAATCTTCTTATTACATGCTTTATTATTATTTCTATGGCTACTCTAATACTCTACTTCTCTCATTCTTTACTGTCCTGCTCATTCTTTACTCCCCTGCTCTCCTGCTCATTTCTTCTGTTTCCTTTCTCCCCTCCCCTGCTCCTGCTTTCCTTCTCTCCTCTCCTGCTTCCCTCCTGCTCCCCTCTTCTGTTTCTTTACTAGCTTCCCCTCCCTCCATTCTTGTCTCATTCTATTTTCCTCTAATTACTCTTACCTCTACATCTTGCCTCTAATTCTTCTTCCACCCATTCTTCTACTTCCCATCTTCCCTTCTTCCTTCTCTTCATTCTTCTTCACCCCTTTGTTCTATCTTATATACCATTACAGAAAACATTGTTTTCATAGTAATCAATGACATCAAGGTACAGTCTATCTTGGGGCACATTCCTTATGGTTTACAATTCTTAAATTTATAACAGGGATGAGAAGTTACAGCAAAAACATTATCTCAAGGCATAGGAGACATTCAGGCGCCTTGGAACTTTTAGTGAAACATTTGTTCCTGCATAAATCTGTTCTTTTCTCTGAGAAGCAAGTTAACCTTTACATGTTTCTTAACCTTTGTTAGTCAAATCTTAAGCCATCAAGCCTAATTGTCAGATGCAATTTACACTTCTTTAGCTTCCTCCTACAGAAACATCCTTTCTCAGGGAAGCTGAAGACAATTCCCCTATTTTACTGATCAGACTTCTTATTTATATAACTGTAGATTCTCACAAACCTTATCTATAGTCTAATTATATATTTTTTAATTCTTGTACCCACAGCACTTATTTATGGTCTATTCATGTTTAGGATCCTTTATTGCCTTAAACTAAGGCTACAAGGAAGAATGTTTACAATCACTAAACCTAAGCTGGCAGTAATTCAATTGACAAGTCCTGTCTCCTAGCAGTCTTAAGAACATTGTTAATATAAGTATTAAAACTACCTAAGATTACAAGTAGAATAAAATGTAGCTAATGTGTGGCTTCTAACTTTTAATGAAAATATACTAAAGTGTAGGAGAGTCTAAAATCTAAAGTAGAAAGGATACTAATAAAATCATGAATAAATCAGAGAATGAATCAACGAGAGAAAAATTTAACTAGGGGTCTGTGCATAAAAAATAATAAAACAACTCTTTGTGGCTCTGCCATCCAAAGAGAGAAAGAAAGAAAAAGAAAAGAAAAGTAAGTATTTCATTGTTTGTTGCTTTGCAAAGACAATGAATTCTTCATGCGCAGGTTCCCCCATGTCTCATTTATTTAATTCCTCGATTAATATGTCTCAATTTATTTATTTTAATTCCTTAATTAATTATGGCCCTAGCCAGAATGTAAATGCATTAAATGCACCTGTTAAGAGTCGGAGAGTGGCAGAATGGATAAGAAAACAAAATCCTTCAATATGCTGTCTGCAAGACCCACATATCACACACAGAGACAAAAAACAGACTAAAAGTCAAAGGATGGAAAAAAATATACCAAACTAATTGCAATCAGAAACAAACAAGAATGCGAGTACTAATCTCTGATGAAATAAATATTTTAAGGCAAAAACCAGAATAATAGATAAATATGGACATTATCTCATGATTAAAGGGAGAATTGAACAAGATGACATAACCATAATAAATATCTATGCTCTCAATGAAAGAGCTCCAAAAAATATATATCAAACCCTAATAGATATGAAGAAAGAAATAGATGAATCTACAATAATAGTGGGTGATTTCAATACACAAAAAATGGATCAAACAACCAGAAAGAAACTTGACAAAGACACAGAAGAACTAAACAACACAATCAGCCAACAGGACCTCATAGATGTGTACAGAGCATTCAACCCAACAACTGCTCAATGCACATTCTTTTCCAGTGCACATGGAACATTCTCCAGAATAGACCATGTCTTACACTACAAAACAAATCTCCATAAATTTACAAATATCAAAATGCTACAAAGCATCTTCTCAGACCACAATGCTATCAAATTAGAAAACAATAGAAAGACCAAGGATATGAAGTCAAATACATGGAAACTGAATAATACCTTCTGAAAAGCGACTGGGTAGTAGAAGAAATTAAACGTGAATTCACAAAGTTCCTAGAAGCAAATGAGAATGAAAACACAACATACCAAAATCTTTAGGATATGGTGGTGCTGAGAGGACAATTTATTGCAATAAACGGACATATCCAAAAAGAAGAAAGAGCCAAAATTAACACATTAACTCAGCATCTACAACAATTAGAAACAGGCCAACAGAGGAAATGTACAGCAACCAAAAGAAAAGAAATAATAAAGATTTGAGGAGAAATAAATGAGATAGAAAACAGAAAAACTATAGAAACAATCAACCGGACAAGAAGCTGGTTCTTTGAAAGAATTAACAAAATTTACAGACCAATGGCAAACCTAACAAAAGAAAAGAGGGCAAAGACACAAATAATATGCATTAGAAACCACATGGGCGATATCACAAAGGAATAAAAGGAAATCAAAAGGATAATAACAATATACTATGAAGAGTTGTACTCCAACAAATTTGAAAACTTAGAAGGGATGGATACATTTTTAGATAAACAGTTGAAAACCTGAGCAGACCCATAACAAAAGAAGAAAATGATCAGGTCATCTAAAGACTCCCAACCAAAAGAAGTACGGGCCCAGATGGCCTTACTGGTGAGTTCTACCAAACATTCAGGGAAGAGCTGTCACCAATTCTACTCAAATTATTCCAGAATATAGAGGAGAATGGAAAACTTCCTAATACATTTTATGAAGCAAGCATAACCCTCATACCAAAACTAGGGAAGCCAATCAGTAAGAAAGAAAATTAGAGACCAATATCTCTCATGAACATAGATGCAAAAATTCTCAACAAAATCCTAGCCAAGAGAATCCAGCAACACATCAAAAAGTGATCATGATCATGATTCATATCAGGGATGCAAGGATGATTCAAAATTAGAAAAATTATCAACGTTATCCTCCATATAAGTAAAAAAAAAAAAGAACCACATGATCATATCGATTGATACAGAAAAAGGCATTTGACAAAATCCAGCATCCATTCTTGATAAAACACTCAACAAAATAGGAATTGAAAGGAAATTCCTTCAACAAAATTAAGAGCATATATACAAAACCAACAGCCTACATTACTCTCAATGGAGAGAAACTGAAAGCCTTGCCTCTGCAAACAGGAACCATACAAGGATGCATTTTGTCACAACTCCTATTCAACATTGTGCTGGAAGCCTTAACAAGAGCTATACAGCAAGACAGGGAAATTAAAGGCATCCAAATTGGCAAAGAGGAAGTAAAACTTTCTCTATTTGCAGATGATATGATCCTATACGTAGAAAACCCCCAAAGACTCAGTAAAAAAGCTACTAGACGTCACTGGAAGATTCAGCAAAGTGGCAGGATATATGATCAACATACAAAAATCAGTTGGATTCCTCTATACCAAAAACAACAGCGTTGAAAACAACATTAGGAAAGCAATACCATTTACAATAGCTGCCCAAAGGATGAAATATCTAGGAACAAATATAACCAGAGAAATAAAGGATGTATAGAAAGAAAACTATAGAACACTACTACAAGAACCAAAAGAGACCTACAAAAATGGAAGAATATGATTCAAGCTCACTAGCTGCCCCTTGGAAACCCTATACTGGGTCGCTGTGCGTCATGATTAACTCCACAGCATACCAACAAGGAAAAGAGCTCAGAAGGGGCTGAAAAAGAATTAGGGCACTAAAGACTTACTTACATTAAGCCACCCTTTTTTCCTCTTTCTTCTGCCCTTCCCCCCCCCTTTGTGTGTGTGTGTGTGTGTGTGTGTGTGTGTGTGTGTGTGTGTGTGATTAGAGCCTGCCTTATTCAAGAGCACAGGTCAGCCCAAATTGAGACACCCTTGAGTAGTTGTTTACCACCAATAACAAAGCGGTCCTGCTGAGGCTGACTGCAAAGCCTTTTGAACTGCAAGGACTGTGGTTTGAGCCCACCAGCTGGCCCTTGGAAACCCTATACTGGGTCGCTGTGGGTCACGATTAACTCCACAGCATACAAGAAAAAGAGCTCAGAAGGGGAGAATTAGGGCACTAAAGACTTACTTACATTAAGCCACACTTTTTTCCTCTATTTCTTCTGCCCATCCCCCCCCCTTTTTTTTTCTCTTTCTTTTGTTTTTTTTTGTGATTAGAGCCTGTTTTATTCAAGAGCACGGGCCAGCCCAAATTGAGACACCCTTGAGTAGTTGTTTACCACCAATAACAAAGCAGTCCTGTTGAAGCTGACTGCAAAGCCTTTTAAACTGCAAGGACTGTGGTTCGAGCGTACCAGCTGCCCCTTGGAAACCTTATACTGGGTTACTGTGGGTCATGATTGACTCCACAGCACACCAACAAGGAGAAGAGCACAGAAGGGACAGAAAGAGAGGTAGAGCATTAAAGACTTACTTATATTAAGCTACGCTTTTTTTTCCTCTCTTTCTCCCCCCTTCTTTTTTCTATTCCCCTATCATTTTTTTTTCTGTTTTGTGTTTTGTTGTTCTTGTGTTGCTTTGTTTTTCTCTCATTATCGATATTGTTTCCTTTTTTTTTTTTGCTTTTGGTTTTGTTTTCTACCCAACTGGCATTGCTTGTCTGTCACATAGCCTACCTTCTGCTATAGGAGGAATCTTTGTCCCCCTACATTACACGAAAAGAGTCAGCAACTGCTGCCAAATAGCCAAGCTGCAATAACACTTTATAAAACACCAAAATCCAGACAAGAACCAATACCAGTTGCCACAAACAAGGGAAACAGGCAACACATGTAAAAGTTACTCTGAGTTAAGCAATAAGAGGAGTGAAAAGGGAAGACCACA
>NW_006408881.1:664034-666555 GCF_000296735.1 Chrysochloris asiatica
AAGTGCCCATCAACTGAAGAATGGATAAACAAACTGTGGTACATACACACAGTGGAATAGTATGCTACCTTGAAGAATAACAAGAAAGCTGCAAGCTATCACATAACATGGATGAACCTTGAGGACATTATGTTGAGTGAAATTAGTCAGTCACAAAAGGAGACATATTGCATAGGACCACTACTGTAAAAGACTAAGAAAAAGAACCCATACTAAAGTGGGGAGGGTGGAGGATTCTTTGCTGGTTGTTGGTATGTGGAGGGGTGCAGTGAGGGGAAGGTGGAGCACAGGGCAGGGAATAGACACAGGATAGTTGGGTGCTGGGGAGGGGGCATTATACTAAAAGGGGGAGGGTAATGGAAGAACAAAGCAGATGGGAGAAAAATTAGGCGGGTTTGCATGGGCTAAGTGGGACAGAGGTAAATAATGATGTATGCACAACCTTGGAACAACAGGGCTCTGGGATATAGGAATTGAGACGTGGTTGGAATGGGAAAAAGGGGGAAAATACTGTTAAGATGCTTGGCTGTCTTTTGAATCCTGATTTACCTTGCCTACCATTATAAAATAGACACTGAAGGGCGAGTGAAATAATTGGCTAGAAATATCACCATAGAAAGCTTGTAAGTCCGTCTTCTGTCTATAACTGATTGGAATACTTAATATGGAATTACAACGTGCCCAGTGAAGGAGGCTTCCTGCGGAGCCTCTGCATTACATAAGACTATGGATGGAATCCTGAACAGCATCCAGAATCTTCAGAGGTGGGAAATTTCCACTTGAAAGGATAGGATGACCAGCCTGGAGTGGCTAGAAGAACAGAAGATTCTTCTTTAAACAAAGACCAACAGAAAAAATACAAAACAATATAGGCAGACCAACAGATTTCTACAAGAAAAAGCAGTTGCTCGCCCAGGAGACATCAAGGCAAGTGGTTGGGTCCCCTCAGAGCAAACCCCCTTCCAAGACTAAGACTCAACAGGAATAAACGCACTGATTGGTGACCACGCTCGTCACCGATAAGGGGTAGTGAGGGAAAAATGGCAATGAAGCTGCAAGCTAAGCTCTACAATGTTCATAGCCTCCTGTGAACACGGGTAGAGACCTGGTAGGACAGCAGTGTAACAAGACCTGAGGACTCTTTGGCCCAGAGTTAGTGACATAGCCGTAGAGGACTAGAGTGGAGAGTGAAGTGTCCAGCTGATAAGAAGTGAGGGCATATGTACAAGAACACCCACACTTGCAGATAATACCCACTTGACCTGGCTTCAATGACTGGATGATCAGAGCTCAACTAGAAGAAAGAAGAGGAAAAAAAGAGTAACCTGATTCAATTTGATTAACTTGACCTATACCTATGGATGCAGTAGCTCAAAGAGGGAATAAATCCTTACAGAAAGGATCATTTCCACCCCCTCCATACACAGAGTAGACAGGGATGGGCAACTTGGACATTGGCTACACAAAATTGGGGGGGAAGGCTACAAAGGCAAGAAGTGACTGGCTTACAAGCTTTCAAGAAGGAACCTAGATCCAGAGGGTGTGGAGGAAGGTAGAATCTCCACTGAGTAGTATTCAGTCTGTCTAGGCAGGGCTGATGAAAGGAAATGCAGCTAGGTCTCTTGAGATACTATAGTGAATAATTGTCATCAGGACTGATCGTGAAGGTTGGAAATGTAAAAGTAGACATTTTGTAGCAAGGAGGGGAGTGTTAACTTCACAGTCTAGGAGCGGAGGTCCCTGGGACCATCAAGGGACCCTACTGAGAGAAGCAGTGATGCCAGAGATGGAGGCAGAGACAATGACGTGGAGAGATGGAGCAGCTGGAGACTTTAGCAGCGAGGGAGAGGGGTTATGTGCTTGACAACCAGGGTGCAAGCTTGTAATCTATACTCTTTGGTTGGTTGATAATGCATGGAGGGGATTGTAACCATGGCAATGGAAGGATATATGATAGGATGAACATAAAACTAATGTTCTGCCATGTAAACTATCACATAATTCATAATAAAACTTATTTTTTTTAAGTGCTAGAAGGAAAAAAAAAAAGTGAGGGAGCAGTTAATCTTACTTACAATCCAGAAAAAGAGGACCATAGGACCATCAAGGGAGATAAGCACTAAAGGAATGTGGGAGCTTATTCAGAGAAGCAATATCAGAGATGGAGGCAGAGATGGGGACATGGAAAGGGGTAGCAGCTGAGGACTCTAGATTCATGGGAAGAGAGGGACTAAGAGATAGTGGCCATGAGGTTGAATTGCAGAATGTGCCCTTTGCTGTTGTAAATTATTATATAAGCCTGAGTGTTTTAAAAAAGAGAGAGAGCTAAAGTGAATAGAGAGAAATACTGTTGTCTTCATGGAGGGGATTTTAATCATTGTGATGAAACAAAGTATATAATTTGTTGAATATAAAACTGATGATCTGTCTTGTAAACTTTCACTCAATCCACAATAAAACTTAAACAAACAAAACAAAAAAGATGAACTGGAGCAAACAATTTAAATAAATAATTGAAAAA
>NW_006408881.1:668150-672288 GCF_000296735.1 Chrysochloris asiatica
ATGGAGAGGGGGAGTGGCTGAGGACTCTAGATTCATGGATTAAGAAGAGAAGGACTAAGAGCTGGTGGCCAGGAGCAGACTTGCAGAATGTGCCCTTTGGAGATGTAAATTATTATATATGCTGAGATGTAAAAAAAACTTGAGTGTTTTTTTTTGTTTGTGTGCTTTTTTTAAAAAAGCTAAAGTAGATGAAGAGAAATACTGTTAACTGATGGTACATGGAGGGGATTATAATCAATATAATGAAACAATATATATGATTTGTTGAATGTGAAACTGATGGTATGCCCTGTAAACCTTTCACTCAATCCACAATAAAACCTTAAATTAAATAAATAAATAAAATGAGTATTATCAGCAAGTATGGGTGTTCTTGTTCATCTATCCTCACTTCATTATTAGCTGGGTGCCTCACTCTCCGCTCAAGCCCTCTGTGGCTATGTCCCTGTCCATGGGCTCAGGAGTGCCAAGCCTCACCAGGTCTCACTCCATGTTGACAGGAGTCTATTGAACTTTGTCGGACTCAGCCCATATCTTCATTGCTGCTTTTCCCCTACTTCCCCTTATCGGTAGACCAATGCGGTCGCCAGAAGATTACATGCTTGCTTGTGTATTCCCTTTGAGTTTCAGTCTTGGAAGGGGGTTTGCTCAGTCCACTCTTGATGAGATTAACTCAACTGTGCCTGCTGACATAATGCCTGAGGCACTGCCTGGGGGCATCACCTAAAATAAATGTTTTGCAAAACATTGCTGAATGTTCCCAGGAAACACCTCCACCAAGTATTGCTTCTAGATCTACAATTAGACTGAAGTCCCAGTAAGCCCTAAAAGGGGAAGTACACTTTGTGACCCAGGAAGAAGTACACTACACTCTAAAAGAATAGCTTTATCTTTCTAATATATATAAACATAAATCAGTAGAACGTGTGTGGGAATGGTTATTAAGGGTGTGGGATAATGATGCAAGTAACATAGAGTTGGATTGGTCTGAGTTTACTGATATGGGCCCACTAAGCACAGATTCTTCACCCAGTGCTTCAGCTCTAAAGATTAGGAGAGCTAATAGTTTATTTGGTTTGTCCATTGAAGCATGGATTTGATGGTGACCTACTAGTACTAAATGAAGTACTAGACCTGCCTTGGTATTCTGTAGAGAATTTGGGAGATTGGCATGTTACAGTGGATTTATCAGGAAAAACCTAAAAGTCCCACATGTAGTGCCCAAAGGACACATTTTCCACCTCAACAGTGAAAAACAAATTTTTTCAGGGAGCCCCAGCATCCTTGAAGACTGCTGTGATTGCTATATTATGTAAGTCAGATTTGAAAGTGGAAATGGCCTTAATTGAATTAAGACACCTAACCATAATTGGGCAGGTTGGACCCCATGGTTATAAGGGGTTAAATAGAAGCACTTAATTGACAAAGAAAATGTAGGTATAGTTATCATAATTGCCAGCAGAATCAAATAAATCAGAACTGACTCATGCGGACTTTGGCATTGGATAATTAGGCAGGGTGTCGAAGGAGTAAAATAGATGTGAAATCTACTAAATATTTACTTGATTTATACAAGAGGAAGAATCCTGGGTCAAGTGGATGGTAGTCTAACTTGAATTGCCAGAACAGAGAGTCACAACCTTGCAATCGATTCCCAGATTTGAGCCAATTTATACACCCACGACCCCTTGAAGGAATGTAAGGGTCTCCTTAAGGACCCTACTATGCTGCCAGCTATTAATCTTTCTTCCAATCTTCCCCAAAGGAATCTATGGCCTCTTATAAGATTGATTGTTCATTGGAGGACAGTAATCAAATGTTTCAAGGATGACTGGACACTGAATCAGAATTGGCACTAATTCCAGGAGACCCAAAATGTCACTATGGCCCACTAGTCAGAGTGGGGACATATGGAGATCAAATTATTAATAGAGTCTTAGCTCAAGTCTGTTTCACTGTGTGTCCACTGGGTCCCTGAACTTATCCTGTGGTGATTTCCCCAGTTCCAGAATATATAATTGGAATAGACATACTCAGCAACTGGCAGAATCCCTGACATTTGATTAATGAAATGTGGAGTAAGGGCTATAATGGTTGGAAAAGCCAAGTAGAAACCATTAAAACTAGAAAAATAGTAAATCAAAGGCAATATGGCATTCCTGGAGGGATTGCAGAGATTAATGCTACAATCAAGGACTTGAAGGATGCAGGGGAAGTGATTTCCACTACAGCCCCTTTTAACTCACATAGCTGGCCTGTTAAAACACAGATGGATCTTGGAGTGTTTTCTTACAGTGAATTATCATAAACTTAACCAGGTCGTGATTCCCATAGCAACTGTTGTTCCCGATGTTGTTTCTTTGAGCAAATTAATATATCTCCTGGTACCTGGTATATAGTTACTGATCTAGCCAATGCCTTTTTCTCAATTCCAATTTCTAAGGGTCACCAGAAGCAGTTTGTCTTCATCTGGCAAGGCCACCAATACACTTTATCTTACCTCAGAGGTACATCAACTCTCCTGGTCCATGTCTGCAGGGACCTTGACCACCTTTACCGGCCCAAAGATAACATACTAGTCCATTATATTGATGACATTATGCTCACTGGACCTAGTCAGGAAGTATCAATGACTCTAGGCTTACTGGTAAAACATCTGTGTATTAGAGGGTGGAAAATTAACCCAACAAAATTAACCTTCTACCTCAGTGAGATTTCTAGGGGCTCCATTGTGTGGGGCATGTAGAGAAATTCCTACTAAAATGAAGGATAAATTATTGCATCTGGCCCCTTCCTCAACTTTAAAGGAGGCACAATGCCTGGTGGGCCTCTTTGGATGTTGGAGGCAACATATACCTCATTTTGGGTGTCCTAGTCTAGCCTATTTATCAAATGACTAGAAAGGTTGCTAATTTTGAGTGGGGCCCACAACAAGAGAAGGCTCTGCAACAGGTTCAGGATGCTGTGCAAGTTGCTCTGCCACTTGGACCATAAATTCCAGCAGCGGTGCTTGAAGTGGCAGTGGCAGACAGAGATGCAGTTTGGAGTCTTCGGCAGGCCCCTATTGGTGAATCACAAACCCTTAGGATTTTGGAGCGAAGAACTGCCATCCTCTGCAGATAACTACTTTCATTCTGAGAAACTGCTTTTGGCTTGCTACTGGACCTTAGTAGAGACTGAATGCCTAACTATGGGCCACCAAATCACCATGCAACCAGAGCTACCCATTAAAAACTGGGTGTTGCATGACGCACAGAGTCATAAATTTAGACACACACAACAGCATTCCATCATTAAATGGAAGTGGTATATACAAGATTGGGCTTAACAAAAACCTGAAGGCACAAATAAGTTGCATATGAAAGTGGTCCAAATGCCCATCACCTCCCACTCCTGTCACATAACCTTCCCTGTTCCAGTCTATACCTATGGCCTCATAAGGAGTTCCTTATGATGAGTTGACTGAGGAAAAGAAAACTCATACTTGGTTTACACGTGGTTCTACATGATATTCAAGTACCACTTGTAAGTGGGCATCAGCAATACTACAACCCCTTTCTGGGACTACCCTAAAGGAAAGTGTTGAAGGGAAATCCTCTCAATGGAAAGAACTTTGAGCAGTGCACATGATTGTTTGTTTTGCTTGGAAGTATAATGTCCAGATGTACGAGTATATACTGATTCATGGACTGTGGCCAATGTTTTGAGCAAATGGTCAGGGACTTGGAAGGACCATGATTGGAAAATTGGTGACAAGAAGGTGTGGAGAAGATGTATGTGAATAGACCTCTTTAAATGGGAAAAAAAAGTGAAGATATTTGTTTCTCATGTGAATGAACACCAAAGGGTTACCTCAACAGAGGAGGATTTTAACAATCAAATGGACAGGATGACATGTTCTTGAAAACTAATCATGCTGTTTCTCCAGCCACTCTTTTAATTGACCAATGGGCTCATGAACAAAGTAGTCATGGTGGCAGAAATGGAGGCTATGCTTGGGTTTAGCAGCATGGACTTCCACTCACCAGTGCTGAGTGCCCAATTTGCAGTTGTTGTTGTTGTTGTTATGTGCCATCGAGTCGGTTCCGACCCATAGCGACCCTGTATAGGGTTTCCGAGGGTGTAAATCTTTACGGGA
>NW_006408881.1:672388-678799 GCF_000296735.1 Chrysochloris asiatica
AAAAGATATGCTGAGAGGACAATTTATTACAATAAATGCACACATTCAAAAAGAAGAAAGAGCAAAAACCGACACGATAAAACATTTCTAACAATTAGAAAAAGACCATAAAAGTAAACCTCCAATCATCAGAAGAAAAGAAATAATAAAGACAAGAGCAGAAATAAATAAGACACAAAACAGAAAAACCATAGAAAAAAACAATAAGATAAAAAAACTGGTTCTATGAAAAGATTAACAAAATTGACAAGTTTAAATAAAAGAATAGAGGGAGAAGATACAAATAACACACATAAGAAACCACATGGGTGACATTACAACGGAACCAATGGAAATAAAAAGATAGCAGTACTATGAAGAGTTGTACTCTAACAAATTTGAAAATTTTTAGAAAAACATGACCTACCTAAACTTACTGAGTAAAGTAGAAAACCTGAAAAGACCTATAGCACAAGAAGAAATTGATCAGATTATCAAAAAACTCCCAACCAAAAAAATTCAGGCTCAAGATGGCTTTATTGGTAAATTTTGTCAAATTTTCAGAGAAAAGCTAACACCTATTCTACTCAAACTATACCAAAATTTCTATATATGGAAAACTTCATAATACATTTTACAAAGTAAGAATAATCCTTCTACCAAAACTGGGGAAAGACATCATTTAAAAACAAAATTATAGACCAGTATCCCTCATGAACGGAAATGTAAAAATTCTCAACAAAATCCTAGCCAACACAACTCAATAACATATCAAACAACAATACATCATGACCAAGCAGGATTCATACCAGGCATACAAGGATGGTTCAATATTAGAAAAACAATCAACATAATTCACCACATAAATAAAAAAGGCCCGAAACCACATGATTATATAGATTGATACAGAAAAAGGCATTTGACAACATCCAACACCCATTCCTGATAAAATCACTGAACAAAGTAGGAATTGAAGGGTAAATCCTCAACATAATTAACAGCACATATAAAAAACCAACAGCCAATATAATTTTCAACGGAGAGAAACTGAAAGTATTCCCTTTGTGAACAGGAACCAGACAAGGATGCCCTTTATCAAAACTACTATTCAATATTGTGTTGGAAGTCTTAGCCAGAGCTATAAGGCAAAAAAGGGAGATTGTTGTTGTTAGGTGCCATCGAGTTGGTGCCACTGACTCATAGCGACCTTATACACAGCAGAAAAAAACACTGCCCAATCCTGGGCCAACCTCACTATTGTTGCCACGCTTGAGCCCATTGATGCTGCCACTTGGCCAATCCATCTCACTGAGGGTCTTCCTCTTTGTCTCTGACCCTCCACCTTACCAAACATGATATTCTTCTCCACCGACTGGTCCATCCTGACAATATGTCTGAAGTATGAGAGACCAAATTTGGCCATCTTGGCCTCCAAGGAGCACTCTGGCTGTACTTCTTCCAACACAGATCTGTTGGTTCCTTTTGGCAGCCCATGGCACTTTCAATATTCTCCTCCAACACCATAACTCAAAAGCATTTATTCTTCTACAATCTTCCTTATTCATTGTCCAGCTTTCGTGTGCATATGAGGTTATTGAAAATACCACGGCTTAGATCAGGCGACCTTAGTCCTCAAGCTAACATCTTTGCTCTTCAACACTTTAAAAAGGTCATGTGCAGTAGATTTGCCTACTGCAATACATCGTTTGATTTCTTGACTGCTGCTTCCATGAGTGTTGATAGCATACATTGACAGAGAACTTCCAGAGGTTCAAGCCGGATTCAGAAGAGGCCGTGGAATGAGGGATATTATTGCTGACGTCAGATGGATCTTGGCTGAAAGCAGAGAATATCAGAAAGATGTTTATCTGTGCTTTATTGCCTATGCAAAGGCTTTTGATTGTGTGGATCATGACAAGCTATGGACAACATTGCAAAGTATGAGCATTCCTGAACACTTAATTGTGCTCCTGAGGAATCTGTATATGGTCCAAGAGGCAGTTGTTCGAATAGAACATGGGAACACTGAACTGTTTAAAATTAAGAAAGGTGTGCAACAAGGTTGTGTTCTTTCACCATACTTATTCAACCTGTATGCTGAGCAAATAATCTAAGAAGCTGGGGTCTATGAAGAAAAACGTGGCATCAGGATTGGAGGAAGGCTCATTAACAACCTGCGATATGCCAATGATACAACCTTGCTTGCTGAAAGTGAAGAAGACTTAAAATATTTACTGATGAAGATAAATCAAAGACCACAGCCTTTGATATGGATTGCATCTCAATGTGAAGAAAATAAAAATCCTCACCCTTCGACCAATAAATAACATTCTTATCAATGGAGAAAAGATTGAAGTTGTCAAGGATTTCATTCTTCTTGGATCAACTATCAACACTGATGGAAGCAGCAGTCAAAGGGAGATTGCAGGTATCCAAATAGGTAAAGAAGACATAAAACTATTTGTGGATAAGATTCTATACATAGAAAATCCCAAAGACTCAGAAAAAAAACTACTAGAAGTCATTGGAAGATTCGGCAAAGTGACAGGGACCAAGATCAACATACAAAAATCAGTTGGATTCCTACACACTAATAAACACAGTTCTTAAGAGGTAATAAGGAAAACAATACCATTTACAATAGTCACCCAAAGGATGAAATATTTAGGCATAAATCTAACCAGAGAAACAAAAGATCCATACAAAGAAAACGACAAAACACTAAGAAACGAAAAGAGATTTACAAAAATGGAAGAATTTACCATGCTCCAGAATAGGAATATTTCATATTGTGAAAATGTCAATACTATCCAAAGCAATCTACAGATATAATATGATCCCAATCCCAATTTGAAGATAAGGAAAAAATGGTCATGAACTTGATATGGAAGGGAAAGAGATCTCAGATAAGCAAAGCACTGCTTAAGAAGAACAAATGAGAGACCTCTCACTCCCTGATTTCAAAGCTTGCTACACAGCTACAGGGTCAAAACAGCCTGGTATTGGTACAGTGAAAGATACATAGGTAAATGGAACAAAATTGAGAAGTCAGAAGTAAACCCATCCATATGCACTCAACTGATCTTTGACAAAGAGCCAAAATACATTAAATGGGGGAAGAGATCGTCTTTTCAACAAATGGTGCTGGCAAAACTGGAAATCAATTTGCAAAAGAATGAAACAAGTCACATATCTCACCAGAAACTATCTCAACATGGATTAAAGATCTAAAAGTAAATTCCATAACTATAAAGATCATCAGTGAAAAACTAGGGACAAATTTAAGAGCTCTAATACATAACATACATAGACTATCGAACATGGCAAAAAACACACAAATAGATGACAGGGATGTACTAAAATTTAAAAACTTATGTGCATCAAATGATTTCAGCAAAAGAGTAAAAAGGGAGCCCACAAACTGAAAAAAATTTTTTTGCAATGATATATCAAAGATCTAATGTCTAAAATTTATAGGAAACTACAATACCTCTACAAGAAAAACACAAATAACCCAATTAAAATATGGGCACAGGACATGAATAGGCACTTCATCAAGGAAGACATTCAGGTAGCTGACAAACATATGAAGAAATGTTCATGATTATTAGCCATTGTTGTTGTTAAATGCTGTTGAGTTGGTTCCAACCCACAGCAACCCTGTATAGGGTTTCCAAGTAGCAACTGGTGAGGTTGAACCACCAACCTTGCAGTTCAAATGGCTTTGCAGTCAAGTGCGTTAACCCACAGCACCACACCAGGACTCCCATTAGAGAGATGTAAATCAAAACAACAATCAGATATTATCTCACACCAGCAGTTAACAGCAAATTTCAAAACAGTTGTTGTTAAGAGATATTGAGTCAATTCTGACCCACAGCGACCCTATATAGGGTTTTCAAGGAGCAGCTAGTGAGCTTGAACCCCGACCTTGCAGTTCAAATGACTTTGCAGTCTGACGCATTAGCCCACAGAGCCACACCAGGAATAGTAGAGGGTAACAAATGCTGGTGAGGGTGTGGAGAGACTGGGACACGCTTACATGGATGGTGAGGCAGTAAAATGGCTCAACCACTCTGAAAAACGGTATGGTCATTCCTCAGAAAGTTGGAAACAAATACCTTATGATCTATCAATTCCTCGACTTGGTAAATACCCATAAGAAATATGAGCCAGAACGTGAGTAGATGTATGCAAAACAATGTTCATCGCAGCACTATTCATAATAGCAACAAGATGGAGACAGCGTAAGTACCCATCAATGGAAGAATGGTTAAACAAAATCTGGTACATACATACAATGGAATACTATGTTACCTTGAAGAATAACAATGAAGCTGCAAAACACATCATAGCATGAGTGAACACTGAGAACATAATTCTGAGGGAAATTAGTCAGATAAAAAAGCACAAATATTGCTTAAGACCATTATTGTGAAAGCTTAATAAAAGATTTACATATTAAAATAATAATTCTTTGAGGGTTACCAGGGGAGGTAGGGAAAGGACAATAACTCACAGGTTAGGGAATAGACATATGATAACTTAGGTGACAGAGAGAATGATGAACAAGAAGGGGTAGGTAGAGGAATGGAGATGATAAGACTTAGGGAGGTATGCATGGGCTAAATGAGATAGAGGTAGATTATGATGTATGCATAGCCTTGGAAAAGCAGGGCTATATGATATAGGGATCAAGACATGATTTGGGTAAAGGGCTGGAAATAATGTTAAGATGCTTGACTGTTTTGTGGAATTTGGGTTCCCCTTGTGTTATAAACTTTTAAATGGGATTGAAAGGAATATCAGGAAAGATTACAGAAAGATCGCAAGCCCATCCTCAGCCTATAATTGAGTGAATTTTCTAAAAGGGGACTAGAATGTATCCAGGGAAACAGGCTTCTTGTTAAACATTTGTAGAGTACGGTGCCTTAGGTGGAATCCTGAGCCCCCTACAAAACCTGCAAAGGTGGAACATTCCCAATTGAAAAGACATGCAGACCAACCCTGAACAGCTAGAGGAACAGAAGATATTTCTTGAAAGAAAGACCTATGGGGGGTGGAGGGTGGGGAGCAGACTATTTTACTATGACAACATCAACAAGCTATTTGCCTTGGAGTGATCCAAACAGAAAATCAACTCATCAGGTAAACCCCTTTCTAAGAATGAAACTCAAAAGGATCATACAGTCTTGTGTGCTCGTTAGCCCTGGTCAACTTTGTGCCTTTACAGCGCAAACACACACACACCCATTTTTGGTAGTCAATGTCTAAGTTGCCCATCCCTATTAACTCTGTGTACAGAGAGAGTGGGAATGATCCTTGCTGTGAATATTCCTTCCCTCTTTTAAGCTACTACATCCATAAGTATAGATCAAGTTCATCAAATTGTAGCAGATAACACTTTTTTTTTTTCTTTTCTTTCTTCTCTAGTCGAGTTCTGATCATCCAGCCATTGAAGCTAGGTCAAATGAGTACTATCTGAGAACAAACAAGATAGCAGATCGGGTGGAAGTACAGTAAAGGAGCTCCGCCAGCAACAACACAGAATACCCAACCAAGCAGGCTTAGGGGATGGTCCCAGAACGTTGAACCACATATAAAGGAATATTTAGAAAGTTGGAAGACTTACAGCTGGGGGAATTTGTGGCAGGAGCAAGAAATCCATTGCTTTCTAATTCCAGTTGCTCAGCTGCTCGAGGAGCTGCCATCTTGGGAATGATTAGAGCGGCCACAGATGCCTGGCAGAACTACAGACTAAAGGCGTGGACATTCTTCTCTTTTGGTAGCTGTTCATTAGTCCCTTGCTGCCTGCACACCTCCATTCAAGTGACTATAGGGGTGCCTGAGCTAGTGGGCACCCCTGCCCCACCGTCGGAGGGTTCTACTACGCATGCACACAGATCTCCCTGAAATTTAAAGAGACAGTTTCCAATTAAAACCAAATGGCCACAGTCAGCCTTGAACTGTTTACAACTTGAAAAAAGGTCTGAATGGGGATTGTGGAGTGGGACAAGCAGACAAAAAAGGAAATAGGTTGAAAATTAAATCCTAAGTTACGTCAAAACAACCAACAGTGGCATCTTGAAATTTCTCAAGAAGAAGAGTGAAAAGGTAAGCCCATTTCCTGATCACAGCTACCTGGAGGCAATCAGAAAGCATAAAAAATACCAAAATACATACCCATCTGAGTATTAAGGCCACAGATGACCCCTGAAGATGCCCCAAAACAGAAGCAGACGACCATATCTGCACATGTCCAGAAATGAGATAAAGTGACTGAAGCAAATGAGCTGGAAGTAGACCTAAACTCCATACTGGAAGATGGGCAGGCTTTGGAAATGCCTGAGAAGAAATTCAGAAAAATGATTATAAAATGTATCAAAACACTATACAATGGTGTTGAGAAAAATAAAGAAGAAGTCAGGAAAG
>NW_006408881.1:683834-692258 GCF_000296735.1 Chrysochloris asiatica
TGCCATCGAGTCGGTTCCGACCCATAGCGACCCTGTATAGGGTTTCCGAGGGTGTAAATCTTTACGGGAGTAGAAAGCCTCATCTTTCTCCCGCGGAGCGCCTGGTAGTTTCGAACCGCTGACCTTAAGGTTCGCAGCCCGATTCGTAACCACTACGCTACCAGAGCCAATTTGCAGTAGCAGAAACTAAATCTGAGTCCCAGATATGGCTCCATTCCTCATAGAGATCAGCCAGCAACCTGGTGGTGGGCTGATTATAATGCCTCGTGGGCATTATAATGGACCACTTCCATCATGGAAAGGCAGCATTTTGTTCTTACTGGAATAAATACTCTGGATATGGATTTGCCTTCCCTACACACAATGTCAAAACTACTATCCATAGTCTTACAGAATGCCTTATTCACCATCATGGTATCCCACACAACATCACCTTGGATCAAGGAACCTGCTGCTTCACAGAAAATGAAGTGGAGCAGTGGGACCACGCTCATGGAATTCCCTGGTTGTACCATGTTCCTTATCCTGAAGCAGCTGGCTTGATTGAACTATGGAATGGTCTTCTAAAAACACAATTACTGTGCCACCTAGGTGGCAATACCTTGCAGGGTTGGGACAATGGTCTCCAAAAGCTGTATATGCTCAAAACCAGCACCCAATGTATGGTGCTGTTTCTCTATTGCCAGGCTCCATGAGTCCATGAATGAAGGTGCGTAAATCAAAGTGGTACCACACAGTATTACTCCTAGTGACCCAATTGGAAAATTTTTGCTTCTGATCCCTGTGACCCTATGCTCTTTGGGTCTGGACCATTTTAGTTCTAAAGGGAGGAATACTCCCATTTGGAAACACAGCACTGGTTCCATTGAACTAGAAGTAAAGAATGCCCCCTGGCCATTTAGTACTCCTCATGCTTCTGAGTCAACAGGCAAAGATGAGAGTTACTGTATTGGGTGGGGTGATTGATCATGATTACCAAGGGGACATTTGCTTGACCTTACCTAATGGAGGTAAAGAAGAATATGCATGGCATCCAGGAGATTCCTTAGGACATCTTTTAGTACTACCATGCCCTGTGATTAAAGTCAATGGTGAGCTACAGCAACCCAATTCCAACACAAAGACTAATAACCTAGACCCTTCAGGAATGAAGGTTTAAGTCACACCACAAGGCAAAGAATCATGATCAGCTGAGGTGCTTGCTGAGGAAAAGGGAATACAGAATGGGTAGTTGAAGAAGGTAGTTCTAAATACAAGCCATATTGCCCAGGAGACATCAAGGCAAGTGGTTGGATCCTCTCAGTGCAAATTCTCTTCCAAGACTAAGATGCACGGGAAATATACACTTTGACTGACAACCACGCGTGTCACCTAGAAGGGGAAGTGGCTGAAGAACATCAATGAAGGGGCGAGCTAAGCCCTACATCGTTCAGCAAACTACTGTGAACCCAGGTGGAGACATGGTTGGCCAGTAGCGAGGCAACATCTGGGGACTCATGGGCTCAGAGTCAATGACACAGCCACAGAGGTCTAGAGTGGAGAGCGGGCGGTCAGCCAATAAAAAGAGGCCGGACAGATGTAAGAACACCCACACTTGCAGATGATACCCATTTGACCGGACTTCAATCACTGGATAAACAGAGCTCAACCCGAAGAAGAAAGAAGAGGGGGAAAAAAAAAAAAAAAAAAAAAAGTGTCATCTGATACAATTCAATAAACAGGACCTACACCTATGAATGCAGTAGCTCAAAAAAGGAAACAAACCACTGCTGCAAGAACTATTCCCACCCCCTTCACACAAAGGGTAGACAGGGATGGGCAACTTGGACATTGGCTACCCAAAATGGGGGGAGGGATACAAAGGCAAGAAGTGACTGGCTTACAAACTTTCAAGAGGGAACCTAGATCCAAAGGGCGTGGAGGAAAGTAGAGTCTCCAGGGAATAGTGTCCAGCCTGTCCAGGAAGGGCTGATGAAACGAAATATAGATGGGTCTCTTGTGATGCAATGGTGAATAATTGTTATCAGGACTGATTGTGAGAGTTGGAAATCTAAAGATGGGCATTTTGTAGAAAAGAGGGAAGTGATTAACTTATCAGTCTAGGAGCAGAGGACCCTGGGACCATCGATGGAGAAGAGCGAAGAGAGGAATCCTACCCAGAGAGGCGGTGAGGCCTGAGATGGAGGCAGAGAAGACAACGCCAAGAGATGGTGTGGCTGGGGACTCGGGATCAGGAGATGGAAAGGGGCTGAGGACTGTGGTGGTGGTGGGGAGGTGCAGGCTTACAGGGTAAACCCCTTGGTTGGGTGAGGATGCATGGACGGGATGGTAACTATGCCAATGAGATGATGGATGATGGAATGAATGTAAAGCTGATGTTCTCCCATGTAGACTATCAGACAATTCACAAAACATTAAAAAAAAAAAAAGAGAGAGAGATAGGAGCAATCGGAGTAGAAAGTAGAAGTCCCTCATACATCATTAGCAGTACTAGATAGATATACAATGTATAGGCCCCATTGCAAAATTATAGTGTGGGGCAGCTTTCTTCTTTCTTCTGTGACCCACCCTTTCTGCTAATCAAGGTGTTTTATTTTTATATGCTGTTCATTATCATTCTACGTGAAGAAATATTAAACAAGTAAAATCATTAGCATGGATTTCACTGTTCTTCTTTATATTTTGCAATGCCAGTTTAAAGTGCATCTTAATCTCATATGCAGACTCACAATTGTACAATTTGGATTATGTAGCTGGTACATACTTAAGTACTTTCTTTTTGTTAGATTAGTGGAAGCTTTCTACAAAAATCACTCAGCAGCTTTGATTTCAGTCCTTGATACATGCATATTCTTCCAAATACTCGCTACCTTTTGTTGCCTGATGAGTAAGAAAGGACTGAAAGGGAAAGACCTGCAGCACCTTTCTCTTCCCTTCTGTGTCATCATTGTCAGCAGAACTGGTTGGCTGATACAGGAAAGTAACACAATATGCTATGATAGGATTTCATGGCCTTCATATTTCTTAGAACGCTGTTGCATTCTTTCTGCATTGGAAACAAGTTTTGGTTGGAAAGGAAGTATGGCCTCTCTGGGCTGTCAGCCCCTGCCCTTCTTACTCAGTTGTGGATGTAACACAGTTATCTCATACTGGCTTTGAGTCTCAATGAACTCCTTCTTATATATCCATTGTGTGTCCCCCAGAGTTCTGCACTTAGGGGGCATAATGAATGCTGTCTACTAATGAGGTACCAGGGAAAGACAGCCAACAGATAGATTACCCACTTCTCTTCTCAAGTATATCCTCTACCTCTCCATCCATACTCACTTATAAAACATAAGCACAAAAACAAAATTATTAAGAATTTCAAGACAGCAGAGCAATCAACCCTGGGCATGGCCCTGCTGTGCAGGTCACATACCTAGAAAGCAGGCCCTGGTTATAAAGGATTGTTTTGCACAAGTTTTGTTTCAGATATGTGCCTAAACAAGTGGTATGCCTGTACATGGGTTGTTGTCAAAGTTTAAGAGTCCCTGCTCCAGAGGAATCTCAGGGCTTCTCCCCTTCTCCTCCCTGATAAGAAGTTGGAGCTTTTTATAGGAAGTGCTTTTAGTTACAACAGAACTGGGACCAATCTCCTCAGTGTGTTGTAAATTCTCCTGGAATACTCCTGTAGCCTCACCATCGCACGGGTCTAGAATGAAAAGTCAGCTCAGGGTTGTCTCCTGCTTATGAGCAGGCACATTTGACCTTACCCAAAGATAAAGCCAGGATGAGGCCAAAAAGAAGAAAGCCAGCTTCTTAGGTGTGTCTTAGTAATCTAAGTTCCTTTTTAGCTCACGAGGCAAAAGCAGTTCTCTCGCCTCACACATGGGAAGTCCAGTTTGCCAGGATATGTGACTGCTTAGAGATTCAGAAATAGATAGGCTCTTTCCTGAGACATCATCTGTGCCTACATCGTACCCTTGGAATTTGTGCGTGAGCACCAAAATAGACTTCAAGAATCCAGACAGCCTTAACCATACCTGCCTATTGGCACTGTGAGTTAATGCACTGGACTGCAGAGTTGGTTTGAATCACAAGGTTGGCAGTTCAAACCCACCAGCTGCTCCTCAGAAACCCTATACAGGGTCGTTATGGGTCAGAACCGACTCGACAGCACTTAACAACATTTTATTTTTAATGCTGTAAAAGTTCTACAAGCTCCATAGAGAGTTGAGAATATATAGAAAGTTATACAAAAGAATATAAAAATTGCTTATTGCCTATTATTCCATGACCATCATTGCAGGAAGTGGGGAGGGAACAACGGGAAGAACACCATGTGACGGTGGAGACAAAGATTGGAATTCTGCTGCAGCTGCAAGCCAGGGAACACTTGTTGCTTCCAGAAGATGAGAGAGACAAGGAAGTATCTTTCCCTAAAGCCTTCTGAGAGACCATGGCCCTGCTGACACCTTGAATTCAGACATCTAGTCTCCAGACCTGTGAAACAATACACTAGTTTTAAGCTACCCACTTTGTAGTAATTTGTAAAGGCAGGCCTAGGAAACTAATAACCTATTGGTGTATTTTCCTCCATGCATTATTCCATGCGTATCCATTGCAATTAAAGTCATCCTGTTTATTTACTTAAAAAAAAATTAATAAGTAAATGAATACAAGCCATAGCCACATGACCAGTTGCAGAAACAAGGGCTGTAAGTATTATGAATATATATATGTAGTTTTGTTTTATATGTGTGCATCAAATATTTTTGTTTTGTTCATTTGATTATTTGTGAAATATAATATGTAAATAGGGGAGGCAGAGCTTGATGTCAGACTAGGCAGTCAGGCTGTGTAGACCCTCTTCAACAAAAACAGGAAAAACCAATGAATCATCTGTTCAGAAGATGGTCCTGGAACTCTGAACTTCAGATAAAGGGATAAATAAGTGGATAAGTGCTTACCAGGAGTAAGATTTGGAGCAGAAACAAGAAAGGAGGTGATTTCTGTTTGAGGGTGGCCAATATGTCCCACTACAACTATTTTGAACAGGAGTGAGTGGATAGAGGGACAAGAAAGCATTTCCATTGCAGAAACCTGCCAGCAATTTGCAGAGACAAAGGTGAGAGGTTCTTTCTTTTTCTTTTTCTTTTTCTTTCTTTTCTATTGTTTTTTCTACTCATTTCTGCTCTGGTGACTAGAGGTAAGACCTGTAAGAGTAGACACCCCCAGGCAAGGTTCTGTGCAGCACAGATCGCTGGAAGTGGAATCAAAGGGGGAGGACAACAAAAAGAACTTTCTCCAGGTGTATCTTTCAAATCAGTTCTGGCCAGCCCTGGGCTGGTTCTCACTAGCAAAAACAGCTGAATGGAATTGGGGGTGGAGGGGTGGGAAGCTTGTGTTAGATCAGAAAGGCACAGCAGGAACACCGTGAAATTTCTCAAGTGGCTTTGAAAGCAAGAGTCCACTAGGTAGCACTAACAAATTATTCCTATTTTCCTACAGTTTGGGTTTTTTTCCCCTTTTCCAGTTTTATTATATTTATATTTGTTTCCCTGGGTTTTTATGACTTTCATTTTTAGTCTTGTTTTTTGGTCCCCCTTCTATCTTGTGGGAGCTCTCTCTACTTGCCTGACCCAACAGGAGACAACAACAGCAGCCATAAAGCCAACCTACAATCGCACCCTCTAAGACCCCATCAATTGGGCAAGAGCCAATACCAGACTCTATGCACCAGAGCAGCATCTACAACAAAGACCAGCTAAAAACACTCTGAACTGAGCTGTAAGAACAGTAAAGAGAGAAACCCATCACCTGATCACATCTACCAGGAGGCAATTAGAAAATGCTTAAGAATACACCAACATACAATTCATCTAATTAATACAAATAAAATAACATCGCAATGCCTAAAGAGCAGCAGAAATTTCTGCTCATGTACAGAGAAAAGACAGAGTAGCTCAAACAAACAACCAAGAAGAGCTAGACATTGCATTGGAGGGAAAAGAAGATTTGGAATTACATGAAAAGGATTTCAGGAGAATGATATTGAGTACATCTAAATATTCCACAGAAAGGGTGAGGAAAATATGGAAGAAGTAAAAATAATGCTATAGGCACAATCAAACAAATTAGATACTGCATTGGAGACAATATAAAACCTGCAAAAAGAGGTCCAGATTATCAATATTAAAATATCAGAAATGGATAATATACTGAAAGGGCAAAGGAGTAGAACAGTAGGGACAGAAGCTAGAATCAGCAAGCTTGAAGATAAAGCTCTCAATACTGCTCAGATAGAACAAGCAGAAAAAAGAATGAAGAAATCTGAAAGGACACTAAAATTCATGAGGAACAATATAAAGAGGAATAACCTTCGGGTGACTAGAATTCCAGAACACCTTGGAAGAAACAAGGAAAACCACAGAAAAGACAGTCAACTTGCTCTTGGAAGAAAATTTCCTTAACATCTTGAAGGAGAACATATGCATTCAAGAAGCTGAATTAACCTCAGGCAGGATAGACCTCAAAAGAAAATTACTAAGACATATCATAATCAAGTTCTCCAAAATCAAATACAAGGAGAGAATCCTGAAATCAGCTAAGGAAAAAAGAAATGTAACATACAAAGGAAAACCAGTAAGATTAAGTTCTGATTTCTCAGCAGAAACCATGCAAGCAAGAAGACAATGGGGAAACATATACAAAACTATGATCTGAAAGAAAAAAACTACTAGCCAAGAACCATATACCCAGCAAAGCTGGCAATCAAATATGATTGCCAAAATAAGAACATTTCAGGAAAAACAGAAATTAAGGGATTTTGTAAAAATCAAGCCAGATCTCCAAAACATACTAAAGGGAGTTCTTTGGCTTGAGAACCAACAAGAGCAGACAATAACCAGAGATTGACATACGTGGCAATACCACCCGAAACTCAGTCCACATATGGAAGAGTAGAACAAAACTTACAAGAATGAAATTAGGGGATCTGGGAGGTCAATCTATGATCAGGAAACTACAAAGAGAAAGAAGGGAAAAGTACAGTAACAGCAATAAAGGTGGTGAGGTCAAGTAGCTTTCAGGATAAAACAGACTGTTATAAAATGAGGATGAATTAATAAACTATAGGGTAACCTCAAAGAAACTGAATACATCTCCACGCCAAATCAGGAGTCTTGGCATGGTGCTGTAGGTTAATGTGCTGGACTGCAAAGTCAGTTTGATCTCCAAGTTGGTGGTCCAAGCTCGCCAGCAGCTCCTCAAAAACCCTATACAGGGTTGCTATGGCACTTAACAACAACAACAACATCAAATCAAGAAAAGGAAAACCATGAAGATTTTGTAAACATTAAAACTATGAAGAAATTTACAAGAAAAAGCACAAAAAGAATGAACTCAGTACAAGAAAGCATGCAGAATAAAGAAACCAGTAGCCCAACAAAAAAACAAACAGCATAATGACAGCAATTAATCCATTGTTGTTGTTGTTAAGTACCTTGGAGTCAGTTCTGACTCATAGTGACCCTACACAGGGTTTCTGAGGCTGTAAATCTTTATGGGAGCAGAATGCCTCATCTTTCTCCGACAGAACAACTCATAGTTTCAAACTGCTGACCTTGAGGGTGGCAGCCCAACTAGCTATCAATAATTACACTGAATATCAAGGGATTAAATTCACCAATCAAGAGACAGATTTTAGAAGAATGGATAAGACAACAGAATCCTTCAATATGTTGTCTATAAAAGACAAACTGTATGCACAAGACAAAATTAGATTAAAAATTAAAGAGTGGAATGAAATATACCAAGCTAAGTGCAATAAAAATGAGCCGGAGTGACAATACTATTATCTGATCAAATAAACTTTAAAGCAAAAACCAGCATGAGAAACAAAGTAGGACATCATCTCATAATTCAAGGGTCAATTGAATAAGAAGACATAACCATAATAAATACCTATGCTCCCAAAGTAAAAACCCCAAATACAGAAAGCAAACTCTAATAGAATTGAAGAAAGAAACAAACAACTCTACAATAATAGTGGGAGATTTTAATACACAACTTTTGAAAAAGGACAGAACAACCAGAAAGACACTCAATAAACACACAGAGGAAGTAAAGAAACACAATCAACCAACTTGACCTCATAGATTTGTACAGAGTATTCAGCTCAAAAACAGCACAAGACACATTCTTTTCCAGTGCACATGGAACATTCTCCGTAATAGACCATGAGTCAGGCCACAAAGCAAGTCTCCATAAATTAAAAAACATCAAAATAGTTTGTATTTGTTCTGAGCATCTCCTCAGAACATAATGCTATAAGACTGTTGTTGTTGTTAGGTGCCATCAAGTCGGCACCGACTCATAGCGACCCTATGCACAGCAGAACGAAACAATGTCCGATCCTGGGCCAACCTCACTACTGTTGCC
>NW_006408881.1:693203-694501 GCF_000296735.1 Chrysochloris asiatica
TCCATAGCTTGTCATGATCCACACAATCGAAAGCCTTTGTGTAGTCAATAAAGCACAGATAAACATCTTTCTGATATTCTCTGCTTTCAGCCAAGCTCCATTGAACATCAGCAATGATATCTCTTGTTCCACGGCCTCTTCTGAATCCAACTTAAACCTCTGGAAGTTCTCTGTCAATGTATGATTGTAGCCATTTCTGTATTACCTTTAGCAAAACTTTACTCGCTTGAGATATCAATGAGATTGTCTGATTTCTGCATTCAGTTGGGTCACCTCTCTTTGGAATGGGCACAAATATGGATCTCTTCCAATCAGTCGACCAGATAGTTGTCTTCCAAATTTATTGGCAGAGATGAGTGAGTGTCTCCTGTGCTGCCTCAATTTCTTGAAAGATTTCAATTTTCATTCCATCAATTAGAAATCAACAATAGGAAGATCCTGGAAGTAAAATCAAATACATGGCAACTGAACAACAACCTGCTTAAAAGCTACTAGGTAATAGGGAAAAAAAAAAAAAGTTAAATTTAAAAATTCCTAGAGGATTTCCGGTTTGCCAGGGTGGCCAGACGGTGCGAGTAAGTGGGGGCTCCGGGATGGGGGGGGGGAAGCTCGCGAGTTGACCCTCCCAGGTGGGAATTCACAGTCTCACGGCCTGCGTAAATCTTAGTGTGCCAGAGCCTTAGACCCGCTTCTTTGAGAAATCACTGTGCAAGGCATTACAGGCTTTTTTAAAAGGGCACCGCGGCATCCCCAGCTCCTTTGGGCTTGGGGGGGGCGGGGCGGGAACCAGCTCGTGTGGAGCCTCCAGTGGCTGGGAGACTCAAACAGGAAGAACCACGGGTGACACCTACCCCAAGGGGGAATTTCTGTGCATACAGTGGACAGAGGGAAGTTAGCTTAGGAGAGGAAAAAGAAAAACAAACAAACAAAAAAAGCCTGCAGAAAAAAGTGAAGTGGCGACTGTCTGACGTCATCATGCCAGACTGTGCCTGCCGGAGCCACTTCTGCCCTGCACAATTGACCCATGTGTTCCCAGGGCCCGCCAGCACGCACGCACACAGGCGAGCAGCTACCAGCCTGCCCGAGCCACGTACCGCGGGCCTGCCAGACACGCAATAGCGTGCGACCCGCCCCCCGCTGAACCGAGCAGCATCCCTCAGCCTTGCCAGGTGTGCACCAGCAAACAGCTCACCTCACGCTCAACTGAACTGCGGAGCGCGGGGGCAGGCAGCCCCCCTCCTGCAGCAAGCACCCACGGGGGAACCCCATTTGGGTCCCCCCTTTATTTTTATTATTAT
>NW_006408881.1:707140-711746 GCF_000296735.1 Chrysochloris asiatica
ACACAACATACCAAAACCTTTGGGACACAGCAAAAACAATGCTAAGAGGATAATTTATAGCAATAAATTCACACACCCAAAAAGAAGAAAGAACCAAATCAACACATTAACAGTATCTGCAACAATTAAAAAGAGACCAGAAATGAAAACCTACAGTCACCAGAACAAAAGAAATAATAAAGATTAGATCAGAAATAAATGAGCTAGAAAACAGAAAAACTGCAGAAAGAATCAACAAGACAAGAAGCTGGTTCTTTGAAAGGATTAATAAAATTGTCAAACCATTGGCAAATCTGGCAAAAGAAAAGAGGCAGAAAAAACAAATAAAATGCATAAGAAACCACATGGGTGGTGTCACAGCAGAACCAATAGAAATAAAAATGATAATAACAGAATACTATGAAGAGTTGTATTCCAACACATTTAAAAACCTAGAGAAAGTGGATATAGTTTTAGAAAAACACAACCTACCCTAACTTACACTGAGTGAAGTAAAAAACTTGAACAGACCTACAACAAAAGAAGAAATTGATCAGGTCACCAAAGAACTCCCAACCAAAAAGTCCAGGCCCAAATTACTTTATTGGTGAATTTTATCAAACATTTAGAGAAGAGATGACAACAATTCTACTTAAATTATTCCAGCATATAGAAAAATATGGATAACTTCATAATACATTTCATAAAGCAAGCATAATCTTCATACCAAAACAAGGGAAGGACAACACTGAAAAAGGAAATTATAGATCAGTGTCCCTCATGAACTTTGATGCAAAAATTCTCAACAAAATGCTAGCTATTAGAATTCAATAATAGTCCAAAAAAAAAAAACATGAACAAGTGGGATTCATACCAGGGATGCAAAGACAGTTCAATATTAGAAAACAACAATGTAATCCACCATTTAAATTTTAAAAAGGAAAATGATCGTATCGATTGATGCAAAAAAAAAGCATTTGAAAAATTCCAACACCCATTCCTGATGAAAATGCTCAATAAAACATAAATTGAAGGGAAATTCCTCAATATAATTAAAAGCATATATACAAAACCAACAGCCAACATCACTCTCAACAAGAGTAATTTAAAACATTCCCTTTGTAAGCAGAAACCAGGCAAGGATGCCCTTTCTCACCATTTCTATTCAATATTGTGTTGGAAGCCATAGCCAGAATTATAAGCTACGAAAGGGAAATTAAAGGCATCCAAATGACAAAGAAAATGGAAAATGCTTTCTATTTGCAGATGATATGATCCTATACATAGAAAATCCCAAAGACTCAGCAATAAAGTTATTGGAATTCACTGGAAGATTCAGCAAAATGAGACGGTACAAAATCAACAAACAAAAATCAGTTGGATTCCTCCATACTAATAAAGACAGTTCTGAAAAGGAAATTAGGAAAACAATACCATTGGCAACAGTCACTCAAAGGATGAAACATTTAGGAATAAATCTAACCAGAGAAACAAAAGATATATACAAAGAAAACTACAAAACACTACTACAAGAAACCAAAAGAGATTTACAAAAATGGAAGAATATACCATGCTCATGGATAGGAGGACTTAACATTGTGAAAATGTCAATACTACCCAAAGCACTCTACAGATATAACACAATCCCAATCCAAATTACAACAACATTCTTTGAAGAGAAGCTAAAAATGATCATGAACTTGATATGGAATGGAAAGAGACCTCAGATAAGCAAAGCACTGCTTAAGAAGAACAACAAAGTGGGAAGACTCTCACTACCTGATTTCAAAATTTACAACACAGCCACAGTGGTCAAAACAGCCTGGTATTGCTACAATGAAAGATACATAGATCAATGGAGCAGAATTGAGAATCCAGAAGTAAATCCATCCACATACACTTAACCGATCTTTGACAAAGAACCAAAATTAATTAAATGGGGAAGAGATAGTCTCGCCAACAAATGATGCTGGCAAAATTGGAAATCTATTTGCTAAAGAATAAAAAAGACCCATGTCACACCACATACAAAAACTAACTCAAATTGGATTAAAGACCTAAATATAAATCCCAGAATTATAAGCATCATCAATGAAAAAATAGGTACAAACTTACAGATGCTAATACATATCAAACATTGCAAAAAAATCACACAAATAATAGAAGACAAAAGAGATGACTAGGACATAATTAAAAATTAAAATTAGTAACTTATGTGCATCAAAAGATTTCACCAAAAGAGTAAAAAGGGAGTCCACAGAATGGGAAATTTTTTTTTTGCAATAATATATCAGACAAGGGTCCAATCTCTAAAATTTATAGGAAACTACAGCACCTCTACAAGAAAAAGACAACCAATTTAAAAATGGGCACAGGACATAACCAGACACTTCCTCCAGGAAGGCAGTCAGGTAGCCAACAAACATATGAAGAAATGTTCACAATTATTATCTATTAGAGAAATGCAAATCAAATACAATGAGTTATGATCTTAAACCAGCAGTAACAGTGAAGTTCAAAAAAAGCAGAGGACAACAAATGCTGGCAAGGTTGTGGAGAAACTATGATACTCCTACATTGCTGGTGGGACTGTAAAATGGTTAAACCACTCTGGAAAATGGTATGGTGCTTCCTCAGAATGTTGAAAATAGAAATATCTTATGATCCAGCAATTCCTCTACTTGTTATATATCCACAAGAAATACGAGTCAGAACATGAGTAGATATATATACACCAATGTTCGTCACAGCACTATTCACAATAGCAAAAAGATGGAGACAGCCTAAGTGCCCATCAATGGAAGAATGGATAACAAACTTTGGTAAATACACACAATGGACTACTATGTTACCTTGAAGAATAACAAGGAAGATGCAAACTACCGCATAACATGGATGAACCTTGAGGACATTATTCTGAGTGAAATTGTTGTTGCTGTTGCTGTTGTTAAGTGCCGTCTAGTCAATTCCAACCCATAGTGACCTTGTATAGAATTTCCGAGGAGTAGCTGGTGAGCTTGAACTGCTGACCTTGCAATTCAAACAGCTTTGTAGTCTGGCACCACACCAGAACTCTCCTGAGTGAAATTAGTCAGGCACAAAAGGACAAATATTGCAAAAGACCATTATTGTAAATGCTTACAAAATATTTCTATACTAAAAGAAAAATTATTTGATGGTTACCAGGGCTGGGAGAGAGGGGACTGTAATTCACACCTTAGGGGGCAGACACATGATAGCTCAGGAAGGGAAGGGCAATACCCAAGATGGAGGAGGTAGATGAACAAGGAAGATAGGGAAGACTTAGGGAGGTACGCATCGCCAAATTGTATAGAAGTAAATAGTGATGTATATTCAACCTTTGAATAACAGGGATCTGTGATACAGGGATCCAGACATAGTCAGAATGGGCAAAGGAGATGAAATTATGTTAAGTTGCTTGAATGTCTACTGGGTATTGGTTTCTCCTGCCTACTACTGTAAAATAGACATTTAAGTGTGATAGAAAGGAATACTGGGAGTTATGATTACAGAAAGCTTATAAGCCCATGTTTAGACTATTACTGTTTGAATTAGCTAAAAGGGGAACTAGAATTTGCCCAGGGAAATGAGATTTTTGTTAAGCCTATATGGAGTATGGCGTCCTGGTGTAGCACTGTGGGTTAATGCGCCAGACTGCAAAGCCATTAGAACTGCAAAGTCGGTGATTCAAGCTCACCAGTCACTCCTCAGAAACCCTATATATGTCGCTATGGGTTGGAACCAACTTGATGGCTCTGAACAACAACAACAACATGTGGAATATGGGGCCTTATGGAATCCTGAGCCCCGCCCAGAACCTTCTGAGGTGAGACATTCCCACATGAGAAGACATGCAGACCAACCCAAAATGGCTAGAGGAAAACAGAAAATGTTTTTTGAAAGAAAGACCAGCAGAAAAAAAAAAAAAAAAAAAAGCAGACTGTTTGGCTTTTACAATATCAAGTGAGCCGTTTGCCCTGGAGACATCAAGGTAAGAAAAGTCAGCCTATCAGAATAAACCCCCTTCCAAGACTGAAGTTCAAAGGGAACAACACATCAGCAGGTTTGTAAGCTCGCTGGTGACCGACCACCTTGGCTGACTTGTGAGTGGAAGTCGGGGAAAGGCAGCAGTGAAAACATGGGCTAAGTTCCACCATGTTCCATAGAGTCCCAATGACCTTGAGGTGAAAGGGTGAAGAGGAAGAGCTGGTTGGTCTGAAGTTTGGGAGACTTGAAAACTCCTGAGCCCGTGGACACTGACTTAGACATGGGGGGATACAGCTGAGAGTGAAACAGCTAGCTGATCTGAAGTGGGAGGAGACGCGCAAGAACTCCCTAACTTGAAGATTGTACCCATTTGGCCTAGCTTGGATGGCTTGCTGATCAGAACTCTACTGTTGCTATTAAGTCCCGTAGTGTCGATTCCAAAACATAGCAACCCTGTATAGGCTTTCCAAGGAGCAGCAGGTGAGATTGAACCACCAACCTTTCAGTTCAAACCAGCTTTGCAATCCAGCGCATTAACACACAGCACCGTACCAGGAATCCAGAACTCGACTAGAGGAAGATAAAGAAGTTTGATACAGGAAGCAAATGTAAATTGCTA
>NW_006408881.1:717166-718355 GCF_000296735.1 Chrysochloris asiatica
TCAGGCTATTGTCTATTTCTGATATCTTATTATTGATCACCTGGGCATCTTTTTGCAGGTTTTGAATTATTTCCAATGCTGTGTCAATCCTATTTGATTGTTCCTGGAGAATTTTTTTTTTACTTCTTCCTTATTTTCCTCAACCCCTTTTCAGATTATTTGAATTTGTTTCCATATCATTCTTCTGAATTCCTTCTCAGGCATATTCAAAACCTGCTCCTCCTCCTCTATAAAGCCTGTGTCTGTCTCCAGTTCATTAGCATCAGCTCCCCTCTTCTGTTTTTGCACATGCTTCGATAAAGTTGATTGTTTCTTATTGGTCATGGTTATTGTTTTATTAATAATAATAATAATAATATGATCAGGAGATGGGCTTCCCTTTTCGTCTGTAATACGTAGCAGATATTGTTGGGTCTTGTCTAAGTGGTGGAGTATTATGTTGTAGCTTGGCTATATGGCCACAATTGTTGCTTCTTCTTATGGGAGGTAGGGAGGATAAGTCCCCACCTCCAGGAGGGATGTATAATCCAGAGGACTAAAAGCAGAAGTAATATAAACGCATGGACAGAAATCACCACATTGGAGCAGATATGTGGCTTTGGTTAACGTTTTCTGTCCCCTGTCCCGCCAGCACAGCCACTGGAGGATCCCGCTGCTAGCTATCAGTGGGGTCAGTGGGCTTAGATGCAGCAACGGATGGGGGATGATGGATGACATCAAAAAGCCGCTGCCGACTTTCTCACACTCTCCGTGCATGGGTGAGCTGCACCCAGCTGATTTTTATTGGGATATCAAGCCAGGGCAGGGAGACTTGGGGCGGGGAGAACCTAGGTTCCCTCTTGCCATTTCCCCCCGCCCTCCGCACCCGGAGGTGCAGCTTTCCGAACAGGCTGGCCCTGGCCCTGCCCTCTAAATTCAGTCGCAGGAGCGACCCCGGACCCACAGGCAAGAGTCCCAAAATACGCATCTTTCTTTGTCCTTATTAGCATGATTTCTCAAAAATGTGAGTTCAGGAGACTTTATGATAGTTTAAAAGCAGTGGGACTGGTATATGAACTTTTCCTTTGTGAGATCCCACTAGTTTTTCCCTGGAGCCCCATCCCTACCTATTTCCCTGGCTGACCTGCTGTACCGGAAGCCTAGCTCAATAATCAGAATTTGACTAGAGGAAGATTTAAAAAAAAAAAAA
>NW_006408881.1:718455-722965 GCF_000296735.1 Chrysochloris asiatica
CTGTTTAGTTTTCTTCTTTTCCAGATGTGTCTGGTGAAAGGGGGTGGGGATGATGGGGATAGGATTTTATGATTCAATTGTAATTGTTATCAGGACTAATTGTATTGTCACAACTGTAAATTTAGATGTGTAACTAAAATGGGGTAGTAGGTAATCTTTAAGAAGCTCTGGTAGCATAGTGGTTATGAATCAGGCTGCCAACCACAAGGTCAGCAGTTTAAAACTGCCAACTATTCCATGGGAGAAAGATGAAGCGTTCTACTCCCATAAAGATATACAGCCTTGGAAACCCTGTACAGGGTCGCTATGAGTCAGAACCAACTCCACGGCACTTAACAACAAGGTAATCTTTCATTTCAGGAGCAAAGGACCATAGGACCATCAAGAGGGAAAAGTATGAGTGAAGCTAGGATTCTAATAAAAAAAACAGTGACAGCAGAGACAGTGGCAGAGGTGATGGTATAGAGAGATAGAGCAGCTAAGGACTCTAGGCCTGTGGAATGAGAAAGGCTATGTGCCTGCAGGCAGGAGGCTGGTTTTTTAAACGTACCCTTTTGTCATTGAAACAATCATATTTTCTGTTTTGTATTTGTACATAAAAAAAAAAAAGGTGGGGGGCTAGAGGTCAATCATGTTAACTGATGGTACATGGAGGGGATTGTAGTCATTGCAATGAAACAAAATCAATTCATTGATTTGCTAAATATAAAACTGATAATCTGCCCTGTAAACTTTCATTCAATTCACAATAAAAACCTTTTTTTTTAAATAAAAAAGATGTAAATGGGGACAGTACATTTTTTGATTGTATGCATTTTAGCTGTATCATTTTATACACAAGAATGACTTTATAATTTTCTTTCTTTAGAGATTATGCATATGTTTTATAGGTGCCAAGTTGACAAATGGTGGACTGTGAGTTATGGTTTTGTGTCAATTTGACTGAACCAGGATTCTCAGTGGTTTGACAGTTGAGATATAGCTATCCTCATGATGAAATTTAATACACGCATAATTAACTCTGTGGTGATTGGCTCTGAACAGCCAATCAATTGAAAGGCTATCTCCTTGGGGGTGTGGCCTGTTCTCAATATCATGGACACACAGCTCTCTTTTCAGATGGATTTGGACCTTGCATCTGGGACATCCTCCAAACTCTAATTCTTTGAACCTAAGCCAGTGGCCTGCTCTATTATTTGTCTGCTCACTTGCCTCCTGGACCTGACTACCAATCTTGGTTCATCTGTCCTGGATTTGGGACTCCTGTCTGCTAATCTGCTTGCTGAGCCAACCTGCTAATCTTGTCTCAGCTGACCTGGACTTGGTTGGGACTCTCTCATCTCTACAATTGTGAGCCATCTCCTTGATAGAAGCTTTTCTTTATATATATACATATTTAAGTTTCACTGATTTTGCTTTTCTAGAGAACCTGGCCTAAGACAAAAGGTGACCCAACAGAATGCAGAAATCATTTAACAATATCATTAATATTACCTGCAAGTAAAATTTTACTTAAGATAATTGAAAAGCTGTTGTAGCAATACATCTACAGGGAGCTTGTATAGCGGGATTCAGAATAAGATGTGAAACTAGGAATATCATTGCTAATATCAAATGGATCTTGGCTAAACACAGAAAATACCAAAAAGATATTTGTATGTACTTTATTGACTATGCAAGGCATTCAGCTTAGTGGATCATAACAAAGCATGGATAACATTACAAAGCATGGGTATTCATGAGGAATCTGTACATAAACAATGAGGCAGTTGTTTGAATAGAACAAGGGAATACTGAATGGTTTCAAATCAGGAAAGAAATGTGCCAGGGTTTTATTCTTTCACCATATTTATTCAAGGTGTATACTGAGCAAATAATTGGAGCAGTCAGACTATATGAAGAAGAATGTGGCATTAGGATTGGAGGAAGAGTCATTCACAACCTGAAGTATGCAGATGACACAACCATGCTTGCTGAAAGTGAAGAGGACTTAAAATACTTATCGATGAAAATCAAAGACTTCAGCCTTCAGTATGGATCACTTCCGTGTAAAAAAAAAAAAAAAAAATCCTGACCAATAAATTGTTCTGAAGTGCTGTTTAGTCAGTTCTGACTCATGACACTGTATAGGTTTCCAAGAAGCAGACAGTGGATTTGAACTGCAGACCTTGTGTTTAGCAGTCCAGTGTTTATCCTACAGCATCACATCAGGGTTCTAATAAATAGCATCATGACAAATAGAAAAAAGACTGAAGGTGTCAGATACTTCATTTTGCTTGGATCTACAATCAACACTCATGGAAGCAGCAATCGAGAAATCAAATGGCATACTACATTAGGCAAATCTACTGCAGAAGACCTCTTTAAAGTGTCTGTGAACAAAGATGTCAGTTTAAGGACTAAGGTGTGCCTACCAAATATATTTTCAATTGTCTCATATGCATGTGAAAGTTGGACAATGAATAAGACTGTAAAAGAATTGATGCATTTGAGTTATGGTGTTGACAAAAAATATTGAAAGTACCATGGATGTCAGAAGAACAATCAAATCTGTGTTGGAAGAAGTACAGCCAGAATACTCTTTAGAAGTAAGTATGGCAAGACTTAGTCTCATGCACTTTAAACATGCTGCTAAGAGGGATCTGTCCCTGAAGAAGAACATAAATCTTGGTAAAATGAAAAATCAACAAAAAAGAGAAAGACCCCCAACAAGATGGATTGACACGGTGGCAGTAACAATGGGCTCAAACACGTTAACAATTGGATGGAACAAGACAGGGCAATGTTTCATTTTGTTGTGCTTAGGGTCGCTGAGTCAGAATTGATTCACTGGCACCTAACAACAACAAATTTGAGTTGTAGACATATGAACTTGCTCTAAGTTTAGTTATTCTGTGTCAGGGCTTAAATATGAAGCCATGTTGTCTTATTATAGTATATACGCTCTTAATTATTGCCATATATTCTTAACCACTCAAGGTAAGTGAGAAATGGTGGAAAGCCAGGCATCAGAGAAGCACAACCATATTTGATCCATTTACCTTTTCTGTAGTTTACCTTTCCAAATGTATTCCTGATGTCTGCTGGCTTCCTTCTTCATTTACTCAGTCAGGCTACAAATTATTGTATGTTCATTATATACAAGGCTTTTGGATTCTGTGTAGAAAATTAAAAAACAAACAAGACACAGTTTCTTCCACCTGTGTGTAATTTCATCCTGCTTATCTTTCATTTTTTCCAGACTGTTGCTTGTTAACATGAGGTGAACTCAGAGTGACTTGAATAGCCAGGGAAAAATAACTCTTAGTTATACGTGAGTCATTCAATGATTATATAGCATCAACCTGAGAGCAGCAATCCAAGGCCTTTTCCAGATGCCATGTTTTAAGACTTTCAGCTGGAAAAACCTTTACTGTGAAATTTATTCTTATTGAGGATTTGGCCCTCTCATTCAGAAGCAAAAAAATTGAACTCTGGTTTGCCGTCTATTGCATTTCTAGCTCAAGGCCATATGATCATCTAATTTGTAGGTTTTTCAGACAGCAGAGAATATTATAAACTGGCAACTGTGGGTCTCAACAGCAGAAAGCCTCCTCAGGCCTGTGATAAGAACACTGAAGACTGCTATAGAAATAGTTCCTTTTATTTTTTGTTTTTGTTCCTTCCTATTCCACAAAGGGACTCCTGGTGTGGCACTGTAGGATCAGCACTGGACTAGGAACCACAAGGCCAGCGGTGCAAACCCACCAAGTTGCTCCTCAGAAACCCTGTACAGGGTCACCAGGATCAACTTGACAGCACTTAACAACAACAACATTCCACAAAGCAGAACTGTTTTTTCCTTCCTTTTGTCTGGCATGTCACTGAGAGCTCCAGGTCGAGGAAGCACCAGACAGGGACGTTGCCTCAGGTTTTGCTGCCTACAGGTGATTATGGTAAAAATCTACTGTAGATTTCATTTTGCTTATGTAAATTATACATTCTAGAACAGACTGTTTTGCTGGAAAGCTTCACTGCTAGACATGATTTGCCTTTTTTTTTTGAGACTTTTTTTCATCCTTGAGGACAAATATGTTAAGAATTCCTTTGTGCATTAACAGAAAAGCAATACACAAAACAGTCTAATTATGGTTGTGAATAATACAATATGTTATTGCTTTAAAATAATGCATGACTTTGCTGCAGGGCCTCAACAGTTTATGTTTCTAGTGGTTAAGATAAAAGAACAGGTCAGGAAGAACAAACAAGATGGCAGATTGGGTGGAAGTGCAGTAAGGAGCTCCGTCAGGAACAACACAGAACACAGGACCAAGTAGCCTCAAGGGATGGTCCCAGAACTCTGAACCACATATAAAGGAATATTTAGAAGGTTGGAAGGCTTATAGCTAGGGGAATTTGTAGCAGAAGCAAGAAATCCATTGCTTTCTAATTCAAGAGGCTCAGCTGCTCCGGGAGCCACTATCGTGGGTGAGACCAAGTAGGGGAAGGATCAGAGCAGCCACAGGCACCT
>NW_006408881.1:728607-736304 GCF_000296735.1 Chrysochloris asiatica
TGATGAACCTGACCTATACTCAGAGCAGTAGTTACTCTAAATAGCAACAAAGAGGGAAAGAGTCTTCACCTCAAGTATCAATGCTATCCCCTCTGTATACAGGGTAGTTAGGGATGGGCAACTTAGACATTGGCTACCTAAAATGAGGGGGCAATAAAGGCATGAAGTGACTGGCTTACAAGGTTTCAAGAGGGAGTTTAGTTTAAGAGTATGGGGGGAAAGAAAGAGTCCCCACTGAATAGCTGTCATCTTGTCTAGATGAGTCTGGTGAAAAGAGATAGGGATAAGATTCATAAGATTCAATAGTGTAGAATTGTTATCATGACTAATTGTGACTATCACAATTATAAAGGTAGAAAGGGGAGTGGTTAATCTTACAGTCCAGAAACAGAGGACCCTAGGACGATCAAGAGAGAAGCGCACAAGCAGAATGCAGGACCTTATCCAGAGAAACAGCGTGCCAGAGATGGGGGCATGGAGAGGGGGAGTGGCTAAGGACTCTAGATTCATGGACTAAGAGGAGAGGGACTAAAAGCTGGTGGCCAGGAAGCAGACTTGCATAATGTGCCCTTTGGAGATGTAAATTATTATATATGCCTGAGTGGTTTTTTTGTTTGTTTTTTTAAAAAAGCTGGAACAGAGAGAAATACTGTTAACTGAGGGTAAATGGAGGGGATTCTAATTATTGTAATGAAACAAGGTGTATGATTTGTTGAATGTTAAACTGACGATATACCCTGTAAACTTTCACTCAATAAACAATAAAAACCTTTAAAAAAAAAAAAAAAAGGTCAGTATTAACATTGTTAGCTTACCCCATCTGTAATTTTTTAAATGCTAAACGATTAAGCAAATCATGCCGGAATTACAAATATTTTCAATTAAATTAATTTACTGAGTCCTGGTGTGGCGCTGTGGGTTAATGCGCCGGACTGAAAAGCCGTTTGAACTACAAGGCCGGTGGTTCAAGCTCATCAGCTGCTCCTAGGAAACCCTATAAAGGGTCGCTATAGGTCGGAACAGACTTGACTGCACATCACAACAATTAAGAAAAATTGTTCTTTTTAGACCCTTGCCCGGCTAAATTCTGAGGAACGCGTTTAATTGTTGGATCCTAAATAACTCTAGCCTGGTAGTGGGCGCTGCTTCTACTCAACATAACAAACTAATTGCCGTTTGCCCCTCCCCCATCTGTCAAAAGCCTAGGTAGGCCAAAGTGGAAACGAGCACAGAACCCAAAACACATCCACCCTAATCCAAACGCAAGCTGGATGGAAAGCTGGCCTGAGTTATCCAGGCTCTGCTGCTTTCTAAGGCTGAGGCCCGGTCAGGGAAGGAGACGAGAGCGCGGGTACTCTGGGAAAAAAGCCGTTGGCAGATCGGTGTCAGATACGGGCCTAGAAGGGGTACTGAACGGCATTCTGAGCTTCCCCGTTCGCGCGCGGAGCATGCCACTGCCGGGACCCGCCCTACGACTCCCAGCGCGCCCCGCGCTTGCCCAGATCAGCGCGCCCGTCGTGCACCGCGACGATTCGCCTGACAGTGGGCGCGGTAATCGGCTGACAGGGCTCCCGGCTGGGTTATTTTCGATCCTCCCCTTAGGGTAAGTTCTGCCTAAGCACCACTCTATCCCAACTGCCTGGAACTTGGCCCGCGAAAAGAAAGCCGTCTCCTAAATTCAACACCATAAAGTCGGTGCCAGCCAATAATGTGAGCGGACTGTGATCACGTGATAGTAATAGGGCGGTGCTCTGACGGCTCCCTAAACTCTATGGTCTTCACGACTCGCTAGAGGGCGTGTGGTACACTGGAGGACTCCCTACATTCTTCCTCCATTACCTCACCACCTCTGGTGCCGGCTGGGATAGCGGAGGACTAGGTCCTCCAGCCGCCCGGGGAATACCTCTAGTCGTTCTTCCTGGCCGCCACCGTCGCTGCCGATTCCCGTTCTGCTCTCCTGGCCTTCTTCGTCCCGCCCTGTCCGAGTCGCGCACCCGGCCCACCTGCGGGCCTGCTTCTCTCGAAAGCCCACATTCAGGCGCATGGCTCCATGAAGCAGGAGGAAGAGAGAGAGCGCGAGAGGTCCCGTCCGCCCCGGCTGCGACTGGGCCAGAAGAAAAGGTGGGAAAGTCGGGCCACGCCGTGCTTTTCTCCCTCCTCCCCCAGGCCGGGGTGAGTGGAGGTACTGGGAAGGAGTCCTGAGAGTGATTCTCGGAAACCGAGGTCGGCTGTCCCAGGAAGTGGATAGTCGGGGTCATGGGCGAGGGTCCCGAGCGTCGGCGAGCAGCGGGCCCTGCCGGCCGCATGTCCCAGTGGATGGCAGGGGGTTCGTGAGGGCTTGTTGGGTTGGGGTGGCGGTCGGACGGATGCCCAGCCCCTGGTTGCGAGGCAGAGCTCCAGCTGCTTTTCTATACTCCCTTCTGGAAACAGTCTCGGGTCTGTAAAGTTTGGTGGTCTTGCGCCGCCTGGCGGTCCCCCGCTGACCATCCCATCGTCCCGATTCCCTCCCCCGCCCCGCGTTTGGATTCCACCCCCGCGGCTCGGCCCCTCTACCCGTCACTCTTGTTATCTCTTCGGCTTCTCCTAGGCCACCGGCTCTATTCCTTACACTGTTTTCTTACCGTTCACGTTTTCCGTCTGTCTCCTTTGCCCCTCTCCGGCCTCTCCTTTCCTCCTTTTCTTTCTTAATACTCTCCACACGCACGCTTTCTCTTTTTCTTCCTCTTTTTTTTTCCAACCCCACCCTCAGATTCTCCTTCCCTTTTCACCTATACCCCTCATTCCATCATCCATCCCCGTTACTCTTTTGGGGGGTTTATATCTCTCTTCTCAGTCTGTGGGTTCTGCCCTTCATTCCTTGTCCTGATATGAACTCCTTTCTTTGACACGTTCCCTCATCCTTTTCCCTCTGGGCCTATTCTCTTTCACTGCCCTCTACTTGGAGTGAGTGAGTGGGTGGAGCCTGGAGTCTCCTGTTTACTTCTTTGGGAATGTTGTTAAGTGCCATCGAGTGGGTTCTGACCCATAGCGACCCTGAACGGGGTTTCCGAGGCTGTAAATCTTTACGGGAGCAGAAAGCTTCATCTTTCTCCCCCGGAGCAGCTGGCAGTTTCGAACTGCTGACCTTGTGGTTCACAGCCCGATTCGTAACACTACACTACCAGAGCTCCTTTGGAAATACCTAGCTTAGTTTTTTAGTGCTTTACTGGATTGTGGAGGGGACCTTTGGAGAGCATTGAAGATTGTGAAAAGATTAACCAAAGACAGAGTGAGAATGGATGATTCTACCAGCATTTCTTTCCACCTGCTGTATAAAGGTGACCTGTCCTCAGGACACTGGCCCTGGAATACTGTCCAGTAATTCATAAGCATCTTCTTTGCAGAAGACTTGGGAATACATTTGTATTCTGAAACCAATAGATTGCCTTTAAATAGTACATCCTGGCCTGAGAGCAAGTTTTGATCTATATTAGAGGAAGGAGGTTAATGCATGTCTCCTGTTCAAGTTCAATAAACCATTTGATCTTCAGTGTCTTTCCCTTTTATGAGACTGCCGAAAGTACAGAAGGCCTGTAATTGTTGTCCCCCGCCTCCATAATTGCTCTGTAGTTTGCCGTGTTTTCCAGAAAAATACCTTACCTGTACACTGCTTTGATTTAGCTTATTCACTGCACTTGCGTTTTTCTCTTAGGTACAGGAAGAAGGAATGGAATCGAATGGAAGAAAATTCGTTCCAGAGACAAAATAGCTCCCCTCTATTATAGCTGTTCCCCTGGCAATACAACTTTTGGCTTTCAGTGAGTAGTAGTATTACTGTGAACACATTTAGAAAAGAATTTTGTTGCTGTTTTGATTTAGGGCCTGTGCTGGTTTTGTGTGGGTTCTGTGCTGTGGAGCCATAGGGTTTCTGAGGCTGTAAATCTTTATGGGAACAGAAAGTCTCGTCGTTCTCCCGTGGAACAGCTGGTAGTTTCGCACTGTTGATCTTGAGGTTAGCAGCCCAACTCATAACCACTATACTGCCAGAGCTCCTTGGGCCTGTAGTAGGACTTTAAAATGTATGTATATTTTGTTTACCTGTCTATTCTACGTCCATGAGGGGATCCTAATGTTGACAAAATCCCTTTCACTTGCTCTCTTAAAATAATTTAAGTATGCAAAGACAAAGGATTTTCTTGAGGTCCTCAGAGTGATTAAGAGGGTGATGTAGCTTTATATGTCCTTTATATTCTATTATGTAAAGTCTGACTCCCAACCCTTCCCAAATTACTCATTTTGTAGACAGCCAATGATCATAATGCAGATCCTGATCAAGGTTAATTAATTGGTCTCTTGCATATAATTATAGTCCTCAGAGATTTCTAGAACTTTTTACACTATCTCATCTCAGATTTGAAAATAAGTAAAATTCTTTTATGTAGTTTCAATAAAGTTATGGGGGGAAAGTTCATTACTAAACCATCCTCCTGAATTTATTAATGATGGTGTGCTGGCATTTGTAAAATAGTTTTTCCCTGTACTTTGCATTTCATTGAATCTTCACAACCCCTCTGTGTGGGAGACAGGGTAACCAAAACCCAGAAAGACTCAGAAGTATGTCATAAGTCACATAGAAAAAATGTGAAATGCTCAAAACAAAACTTCTTAAGCCAGCTTGACCCAAAAATATATAGTTCTGCATGTTCTTCTAAATCTAGATGTAGAAGAAAATTGTATAGGTAAATTGGGTTTTTCAGGAAAGTTTTTACATACCATGTTTTTGGTACATGCTTATTTATATGATGGGATTTCAAATATATAGAGATGATTACTTTAAATGATCATAATTTTTCACTTATTTCCTGGAATAGATCCATAAGTAGGCCAGAATTATAGCTCAGGTACCATTTCAGTATGCATAATAAAACTATTAAATTGAATTTAAGTTCAGCTGTTACAAAGGAAACGACAGCCTTCTAATGAAGGTTTGGTTTGAGCTGACATCTGGACATAACAGAGAAAATGCAGAGAACTCTTTTTTACTTTAACTCTTTCCCATCTGCCAAATATGTATTCTTTGTTAGTAGGTCATTCTGTCCAGTAAGCTGTTTTGAGACTTGTCTTCAAAAGGTGAATGTAAAATTGTTGCACCTTCAGCTTTTCTAGGTAATTGTTTCCTGGTTATTGTTTGAAGTCTAATCTTTTATTTTTACTTTCTATCGTGAATTTGTGGCAAGTCTGTAGAACAGATTGTTTAACATTCATATATTCATACATATTTGGTTTCTTCTCATTGATTGCAGTGACCTAGCATCTAAGGAGTACTGGTAGTGTAGTGGTTACGAATCGGGCTGCGAACTACAAGGTCAGCTGTTCAAAACTACCAGCTGTTCCACGGGAGAAAGATGAGGCTTTCTGCTTCCATAAAGATTTACAGCCTCAGAAACCCTGTACAGGATCACTATGAGTCAGAACCGACTCCATGGCACATAACCACCAACAACCATTGTAGCATCTGCGTCCTGGTGTGTCAGTGTAGGACAAGCACTGAACTGCTTGACTGGGAGGTCAGCATTTCAAAACCAGCAGCTGCTCTTCAGAACTCCTATACAGGGTCACTGTGAGTTGGAACTGACTTAAGGACACCTAACAACTTATCCCTGTGTTTCTTTGTTTCCATTCCTTCTTTTCTAACTCTTCTGAACTTTGTCTTTGGGTAAATGTTGCCCTTTTGATCTCATATGGTGATTATTGTAAGGTGTGTGTACCTCACTAGAGTTTTTACATTTATACACTTGTTTGGCTCAAAATTGAACCATGAGGTGAATTCATTTCCAGACTCATCTGAAGGGTGACTAAGGGCTGTAGTCTCCAGGGTAATACCAGTATTTATCCAACCAGTCAGCCTGCTCTGGTAAAGATTTAGTCTCAGAAACCCTACAGAGCAGTTCTACTTTGCCCTATAGGATTGCTAGGAGTTGAAATCAACATGATGGCAGTGAGTCTGGTTTGGGGGTGGGGGGGTTGACAGCAGGTGATTTATTAAAATGCATTGTTCTCCAAAGAGAAAAAATATCCAGGTTATCAGAGTTATGGTTCCATATTAATAATACAATCTTTATAAGTTCCTTCTTAGTAGAACTCTGTTACAGGGTCATTTATTTCTCTAGAAATTATAAAAACAGAACTATGGTGTTTTTATAGTCCTCAGAGATTTCTAGAACTTTATATGTTGCTGTTGTTAAGTGTCATTAAGTCAATTCTGATCCACAGTGACCTTGTATAGGGTTTCCAAGGAACAGCTGGTGAGTTTGAACTGCCAGCGTTTTGGTTCAAACCAACCTTGCGGTCAAGTGCTTGACCTATAGCACCACACCAGGGGCCTGCCTTTATTAGTAGGGTAAGTGGTAGTAGTAGTAGCTGTGTTCCAAAGAGGAGCCCTGGTGGCACTGTGGGCTGGCACAGTGATTGACGCTTTCAGCTGCTAACAAAAGGTCAGCAGTTCAAACCCACCAGCTACTTTGCAAGAGAAAATAAGCAGTTGGTTTACATAAAGGTTTACAGCCTTGGAAACCCAGTTCTGCCTGTCCAATAATGGTCACTATGAGTCAGAATCAACTTGATAATGGCTATGTAACAAAGAATTGTGCCAGATGCTTTCATGCTATGCTCATTAAATGCTCACAAACAGCCCTCTGGTAACAGAAGCCCATATCCCACCGAGATGGGAGAATGTGCCCAAGTTTATGCATCTGGCACTTGACAAATTAGGTAGGCATCTCAGCATAGACTACCCCTGAAAACCTAGTAAGCAGTGTCTTCTGCAGATGGGAGCTGCTCTGGGAAAACCAGCATGCTGTTTCCAATGAACTTAGTAACCTTAGAAGGGACCTACAGCAAGGGAGGAAGGCCCTCCTGACCAGCCAGCCAGCTCAGTCAGGCCCATCATCAAATTTTTTCTTAATATTCTTTTTTAATAAGCATTAGCTATTTATGGGAAGTGTTTTGCACTAATTCCTGTCATCATAGATCATGAATGCTCTGGTAGGTGACTCTTAAAGTACTTCATTATTTAAAAATGGGAATGGGGGTGAGTGATATTCTCAAGTATAGTTTAAATTTTATTGACTGTCAAAGGAAAAGCCTTGAGCCACATAAAAGTTTAATGAAAGCAAAGTTTGTTCCTCAAATATTGGTCTAGGACTGATGAGTTATTGTTGGTTTTTAGCAAGACCGCTACCAGGATATATCAGACCAAGAAGTGAACGTAGGTAGTAGTAGACCTAAGTTTTAGAGTGAATTAGTGACGTTGGCTCTGCAATTTGCTATGAATAACTATTAAACCATCCTTTGGTTTGTTGACAAGAATAGGTAATTTATAATTGAGTTACCTGCAACTTTGAAAACACTCCACAGTCAGCACTTTACAGTGGAATTTGTAAACTTGGGCACATTCTCCAATCTTTGTGAGACCTGGGCTCCTGCTACCACAGGGTTGCTTGTGAGCATTCAGTGAGTACACCATTCTGTTTATAAAAGACTCAGCCTTAAGTAAAATTACTAGATCTATAGATAAGATTCTTAGTTGTTGTTATGTGCCGTGGAGTCGGTTCCAACTCATAGTGACCCTGTACAGGGTTTCCAAGGCTGTAAATCTTTACAGGAGCAGAAAGCCTCATCTTTCTCCCTTGGAACAACTGGTAGTTTCGAACTGCTGA
>NW_006408881.1:736404-738134 GCF_000296735.1 Chrysochloris asiatica
TAGATAGGGGAACACTGAGACAGGTTTGCATGGCCTAGTGGGACAGAAGTAAATAGTGATGCATACTCAACCTTGGAACAACAGGGCTCTGGAATACAGGGATCTAGGTATAGCTTGAAGAGGGTAAATACTACTAAAATCCTTGACTGCCTTATGAATATTAGTTTCCCTTGCCTACTATTATAAAATAGACACTTGAGTGAGATAAAAAGGAATGTTGGGAAACATGAATAGAGAAAACTTGTAAGCCCACCTTCAGCCTATAACTGATTGGAATACCTAAAAGGGGTTCTACAACTTGCCCAATGAAATAGGCCCCGCGCAAAGCCTTTACAGTGTATAGGACCTTAGGTAGAATCCTGAGTCCCATCCAGAACCTTATGAGGTGGGACATTCCCATTAGAAAGAACATGCAGACTGGAACAGCTACAGTGACAGAAGATACATCTTCAAAGAAAGATAATCAGGAAAAACCCAAAACAAAAATGTCAGCTTGACTGGCTACTACAAGAATAAGCAAGCTGTTTGCCAGAAAGACATCAAGGCTAGCAATCAAGTGCCTTCAGGACAAACTCCCCTCTAAGACTGAAACTCAAAGGGAATACACAAACAAGCATGTAAGCTTGCTGGCGACCACATTGTTCTACAGGTGAGTGGAAGAGGTGGAAAGGCATCAATGATGAAATGGGCTGAGTTCAACCCCAGTCCATTGAATCCCATTGACCTGCAGATGAGAGAGAAGAGGAAGGGCTGGTTGGTCCAAAGTGTGGTGAGACCTGAGGACACTTGAGCCCATGGACAAGGACTTAGCCACAGAGGGCTAGAGCTGAGAGTGAAGCATCCAGCTAATATGAAGTGAGGGGAGATGCACAAGAACACCCAAACTTGCATGCAGTACCTTTTTGATCTACCCTCAATGGCTCGATAATCAGTCCCATCCAAATTTTCAAATTTGTTGGAGTATAGCCCTTTGTAGTATTCTGTTATTATCTTTTTTATTTCATTTGGTTCTGTTGTGACTTCCCCTGTGTGGTTTATAATGCGATTTATTTGTGTCCTCTCCCTCTTTTCTTTAGTTCGTTTTGCCAATTGTCAATTTTATTAATTTTTTCAAAGAACCAGCTTCTTGTCTTGTTGATTCCTTCTATAGTTTTTTGGTTTTCCATCTCATTTATTTCTGCTCTTATCTTTATAATTTCCCTTCTTTTGGAGACTGTAGGTTCCCTCTGCTGGTCTGCTTCTAATTGTTGAAGATGCTGTGTTAATGTGTTGATTTTGGCTCTTTCCTCTTTTTGGATGTGTGCATTTATCACAATAAACTGTCCTCTCAGAACAACTTTCACGTTTCCCAAAGATTTTGATATGTTGTGTTTTCATTCTCGTTTATTTCCAGAAACTGTGTGAATTCACGTTTAATTTCTTCTTTTTACCCAGTCGCTTTTCAGCAGGGTGTTGTTCAGTTTCCATGTCTTCGATTTTATTGATTTGGCCTTCTTATTGTTGATTTCTAGTTTTATGGCATTGTGGTCTGAGAAGTTGCTCTGTAGAATTTTGATGGCTGTGGATTTATGGAGGCTTGCTTTGTGTCCTAACACGTGGTCAATTCTGGAAAATGTTCCATGCGCACTGGAGAAGAATGTGTATTGTGCTGTTGTTGGATAGAATGTTCTGTATACATCTATGAGGACAAGTTGGTTGATTGTGTTGTTAAGTTCCTCTAGCATTGTCGA